>NC_143095.1:9406439-9709469 GCF_061535455.1 Colias philodice | reverse complement strand
AATCTGGCAAGAAGTATTTTTCAAATGAAGCTATACGGAGCCTCGTAGGCTTGATAATAATGCTGATAAAAGCAACGTCGGATGGAGTGGATGAGACGTGTTTAACAGATCGCTAAGCGGTTTACTTGACTTTGAGTAGGATATTGTTTGGATTAATATTACTTTGATGTACATTATGTATCTGCAAATTAATAATACAATATAGGCACTGTGTAGATTATTCATGAAGAAATACGGTAAGTCAGAGGGATGGCACTGGTATTAGCAATGTCTTCCTTCATTTTCATTAATTTAACTAAGATTGAATAGAAGCGATGTGATTATGGTATTTAAATTTCAAATTATTGTTTTGTAAATGGTGTTCTCGGCATTTAGAAAATAAGTGATCTGGAATTTTGTTTGTTTATGAAAAACAATAGAAGATATTATAAATATGTTTGTTGACTGCCTTGACCTTTTAAATGCATTTTTTCATAGTTTTTAGTACTTAGAATAGTACCGTATCTCAATGGGGACGTTCTATTTTCGCACAATAAATCGGCTTGATGTAGTAGCATTTGAATGCATGAGTGACAATTGTCTCTTGAGAGGAATTACCAGGAACATTAAATCTGTTGATCATCTATTGGACCGACAGAGACAATGTTACTGTTAAATCTCCCGGCAAACACGGCAGTAAGTACATATATTACTTATAGGTAGGCTAGTTGTAATTATAATAATAGATATTTGAAATGTAGAACTAACGAATCTTATTAGTTCTATGTCCCAACAACAACGTAAGGAGATAATATTTTATCTGGAATTCGATCGTGCTGCTTGAATGAAATTGAAGAAAACATCATTGGGGAATCAAAATCTCACTCCATATTTGATTCCTCCGATTTCTTTTTAATTTGAAGCAAAGAATTGGCGCATAAAAATGGTCAACAGACATCACCACCTTTCACGCTGAGTGTCACCAGGCAGAGCACTCGAAATGCCTAATTCCATTCCAGCAGGGTCATCAACAGGTTGTGAACTGTGTGAACATTTTTGAACATTTGAAGGATCTGAATTTGAAGCGTCTATTTCCGTGGCTTCCGTCTCGCTAAACAAACGTGTGCCGGTTGTTCACACGGCGACATTTTATTAATAAACACCGTGGTGGAGTGGTAGGGCTGTCACTTGTGAGTTATCTTTTTGAGACATGTTTAAAGTTTTTTGGTATTTTTCGTTGTTCGTTGTTACGTTACGTTGTTGAGCTACAAACAAGTACCTTACGAATGTACTTGTGTTTAGTTCAACCAATATCCATCAAAATTAGACCTGTATAAATTGGATGACACTGTAAATATTGCAAAAGCAGATCTAACATAAGAAAAAACAAACATAAGTAGGTAAGTATCCATTCAACTTACGTTCACGTTTCGCTTCAAATAGACAAAAATTGTCTCTTTACAAACTACTAAAAAATTGTGACAAAATTCTTATAAATTCATATAAGTATAGAAAGTATCATATTCTTAAAAATATCCATCGCCATCCCTATAGCACAACAATGGGTGCATGATACTTATACCCATAGCTAGCTACGTGCAAAGATTTACTTTACATACAATATAACAATACGCTATCATCGTATCGTTATATATCGATACGTAATCATTATGTTGCTTCGATCCACTCGCGTATAGAATAACGAGTACCGACACAAAAGAATATGGCGGTTGGAATAGATATAATGAGCAATTTGTGCCGTTAAGTAGTAGAAATGAAATTCATATTAATATAAAGTTGAATTATCTCAATTCTTATACGGTTTAGGTACCTACATAGGAATAGTAGCAAATTTAACTCAGTTTATAGACGCAAATATCAAACTTCGTTTAAGCTATAGTGGGTACACATATCTTAAACATATTTGGACCTGTGTTCCGAGTTGTAGTTGTGTTTATATTAGGTTTAAGATTTTTATGAGGAGAATACGTAGTATAAAATACTAACACGAAGGTCGAATACGAAGTGAGAAAGTTAATACTAGCTACTGAAATGAGAATATCTCAATTCCCATGCTAAATATGCAAATAACATAATTCCCGAGCCATCGATGAGTTAGGCACGATTCACCCACTCCACTCGGCTCTGCCTTTATCAGCGTTTTTATCAAGTCGACGAGGCTTCATAACCTCATTTAGTTCTGCCAATTTTCCATTTATTGTACGAATACTAATCTGTTTGGTAATACCGTGACACCTGCGACTTGTCGTGACTCATATACTGTAGAATCGCACCAAGCCGAAATAGCGGGTGGCTTCTACTACATTAGGGAAAATTACGTTAACACAAAATCGATGTTCGGAAATAGTGAGCAGCAAAAACAATGCACCACGTACCTTGAGATGCTGCAGCACTCGATGAATTTGCGCCCAATCATCCGATGCGATACACGTGTTTCAATAGCCGCCGCGCGCGCACAGCCGAGGAGCGGCTCGATCGAATGCGGAAGTACAAGTGTCGACCACAGATTAAGGTCTCGACTGTCGTGGTGCATGACAGTTGCAAAATAATTTGACAACCTTTGTTTGCATACTCTGTGCCAAACATCGATAATAGACACCACGATCAATTACACGGTAACGAAACATCCCGCCCACCAAAATGCCTATGGTATTTTCTGGTCAGACGATAAATAGAACATAATGGGAACGAGAACGATAAGAATGATCCGTATAATTATTGATGATACTTATTGATTACGATAAAAACTAGTTACCTAACTAATTGATTCTGTATAACACGATAGATGTTACACAGACACGATATCTTATTGCTAACGATAACTTAATGTCTAGATACCTTACGATACTAAAGAAAGATAAACGATTTAAGCTAGTCCTCGATTGGTAGAGGGCATAACTTAACCAACGGTCTTTGAATTATATGATTTTCGCTGTTTTAACTACTGCAATCCGAGCTACACCATCAGAACCGGGTAAAAGATCCACTACTCTGGCAAGAGACCATTGTAGTGGCGCACGATTTTCATCCTTAATTATCACCATTGAGCCTATCTGAAGCGGTTTAGAATCCTTAGTCCATTTGGCGCGTTGTGTTAGTGAGTTAAGATACTCGTGTTTCCATTTGGACCAAAAACTCTGGTGAAATGATTGTAACAACTGCCACCGATGAAGCCGACTTATATTAACATTTGATAGATCTTCATCAGGGACAGCTGTCAAAGGCTCTAAGGTAAGGAAATGGCCTGGATGCAAGTAGTTACGATGAATGTTGTCGATAGTTAAAAACGTTAATGGATAATCAGACGGTAGAAAGGCTGGATGCCCTTGTTCGCATTCTAAACCTGCGCGTGAAATTCTACCGCCCACCCTGAGAATACCCAATCGATCGATAAATGGATTGATTTTTCGAAAAGGTTTCGATAAAAGTTTGTTTGATTTAAGGTTAGCAATTTCGTTTGAAAAGACCTGACTCTGTACATGTTTAACGATTTTTAATAATGCGTTATGTCTTTCAACGTTATTAACGAAATTATTACGATTAGCTTGAGCTGGGTTTTTAGAGTTATTGATAAAACGATATACAAATGCCAAAATGTTAACGATTGTTTGAAATGATGAATAACGATTAAGTAAAGAGTCAATTATTGTTGGTTCGATTGGAGCTCTCTCTTCAGCGGAAAGAGCTACCTTCCGTTGCTCCTTCTCCATAACGACCTTCTCCTCATTTGATGTGACAACAGCTGTATCCGTAGGCCAAGTATCACTACCTTGGGTTAACCAGCACGGTCCCGCCCACCATAAGGCATTGTGCACAAGCTCACTCGGAAATAAACCTCGTGAACACAAATCAGCAGGATTATCACCTGAGGATACATGATGCCACCAGTCTGTAGGGGTGATATCCTGTATGTGACTGACACGATTCGCGACAAATGTTGTCCAACGCGAAGAATGAGAACGCAGCCAAGACAAAACGATGGTTGAGTCAGACCACAAATATACAGAATCAATATGAATACGAGAAAGATACGTATCTTTTACAAATTTGTAAAGATCTGATAGAAGAACTGCAGCACAGAGCTCGAGTCGTGGTAACGATGTATGTTTAAGAGGTGCAACTCGAGCCTTAGAGCAAACGAAGAAAACATGAATATTACCAACAGCATCTGTAACACGTAAATAGATGACAGCTCCGTATGCAAGGGTAGAACTGTCACAAAACCCATGTAGCTCATACGATACAGCATCCGTGCAGGTAAGTTGCCGAGGAATTAGAAGTTCACTCAAAAGATTAAGTTGAGTGCGATGTTTGTTCCATGTATTGATGATCTCGTTAGGCGGCGTTTGGTCCCATCCAACGCCGAGAATCCACAACTTCTGAATTAAACATTTTGATTGAATTGTGATGGGAGATAAAAAACCTAACGGATCGAAAACCCTAGCGAGTTCACTAAGAATTGAACGCTTAGTACATGGCCGATAAGTAGATTCAATTTCGAAAACGAACGTATCTGTGGATGGATTCCATTTAAGACCTAATACCTTAAGAATTTGATTATCAGAATTGTCTAACGATACGGATCCAGTCAAACAACTATCACTGGGTAGATCAGACAATAACTGCGGTTTATTACTAGCCCACTTCCTAAGTTCAAACTGCCCACACTTAAAAAGTTTAATAATCTGCGACTTTGCTTCCTGAGCGACCTCTAACGATGAAAATCCGGTTGTGACGTCATCACAATAAACATCAGACAGTAGTACTCGTTTTGCGAGTGGATAAGAATCTCCCTCATCTTCAGCAAGCTGTCGAAGAGTACGGCAAGCGAGAAACGGAGACGAAGCTAATCCATATGTGACTGTATTTAAACGATATTCTAAGAGGGGCTCATCAGGAGAACTCCTCCAGAAAATGCGTTGGTAATCACGATGTTCTTGCGCTACTACAATCTGTCTAAACATTTGACGAGCATCAGCCATGAAGACAACGTTGTGTTCCCTAAAGCGTAAAAGTAGATTTAAAATATTCGGTTGTAGCTTTGGGCCGATAAGTTGTGTGTCATTCAGTGACTTAGAATGCATATCCTTCGCAGAAGCGTCGAATACAACGCGGAGGCGTGTGGTCGCAGAGTCAGGGCGTAGAACGCAATGATGAGGTATGTAGTATTTTCCTGTGCCAACTTGTGCTACAGGAACGACTGTCATGTGACCACTTTCGATGTAATCAGACATAAAGTCGACATATTGCGATTTTAACAAAGCGTCACGTGACAACCTACGTTCGATAGCATAGAACCTACGCAAAGCAACTTCGCGAGAGCCCTCAAATGTAGGTTCTGAATTATTCTTAAATGGAATACGAACAATATAACGCCCAGATTCATCACGTGTGTGTTCTTCAACGAATTTACGTTCGCATAATAACTCATCTGGAGTTAGCATTGAAGTTTGCGGTACCGAATCTAATTCCCAAAAACGATGAACTAATGAATTTAAATCATTATCGATTACAGGCAACGTCTGCAACAGACTACTACATGAAATATTGGTTTTACCTAGAAGTAGCCAACCAAAGATTGAATTAAACGCGGTAGGTTGGTTGACACCTCCCTTGATATGTTGATTAAGAACAGAGTCAGCGAATACATCAGCAGCAAGCAAAATGTCAATGGGACCAGGTATATCGAAACCAGGGTCCGCTAATGGCAACGATTTAATATGGGACCAACTTGATGAATTAAGTTGAGCGATAGGTTGATCGCCACATATTTTAGATATGACGTGCATATCCAAGTTAAATAGAATTCGACCGTTAGTGCCGATAGAACAAGTGACGTCACCAATAATAGGTGCATCCGCTTCCCCTATGCCACTAATTGCCGCGGTTGTTGAAGCCGGCGTTAAATTTAAAAGTTTTACTGCTGATTCCGTTATGAAATTGCTCTGACTGCCCGTATCAAACAGGGCACGAAACGATTGCATATTACCTGAAGCATCCTTAACCTGAACGATAGCTGTGGCTAACAGCACTGTATGATTCGTATGTGACCTTGACACCAGCGACGACCCGATTTGATTTGATTCGATCTTAGTGTTATGATCGCGATGGAGTAAGGTGTGATGTTTACGCTTACACATACGACACGAAAAAATAGATTTGCAATTTTTTAATTGATGTGATGGCTTCAGGCAATTAAAGCACCAATTGTTTTGAGTGGCAATAGCCATACGATCGTCAATCGATTTACTAATAAAATCTTGACAAGAAAAAATAGAATGCGACTTATGGCAATACGCGCAGCTACTTGAATAAACTTTAGACTTATCGTTCGAATTACCTCTATTGTTCATAGCAACAAGTGCATTTGAATTGAAACGTTTCGTTGATTGATTTTGAGTAGTCGAAGGCTTTAAAGATTTGTTCACACCAGAAAAATGTGTATCTCGTAATAAGGCTTCGCATTTGGAACGCAAAAAACCCCTTAATTGATCATAAGACGGCAACTCCACGTTAGAATATTTCTCCTCAAAATCGCGGCGTAAGTTCTTGTCTAATTTTGATAAAATATGGTAAACTAAAACAAAATCCCAACGATCTATCGGTAACTCAATAGATTTTAAAATATTTAAATTTTCATCGAATAAGTCGAGTGACTTTTGAAACTCAGTTGCGTTGTTATGCATGAAGTTAGTGTTTAAAATATCTTGCCAACAAGTAAAGGCTAATGTTCGTTTACATTTATAGCGATTTATAAGAGCTTCATACGCGTCGCGATAATATTCATGAGTCATAGGGAACGCCTTAACCACCGATAACGCATCCCCGCTAAGAGAAGAAATTAAATAATGAAACCTTTCCGTGTCCGAAATTGACGTTGAGTTATGAATTAAAGAATTAAACGTATCATAAAACACAGGCCACTGCTTGATATTGCCCGAAAAATGTGGCAATGTAATTTTAGGTAAACGGATATTCGATGAATTGATGTTCGAGTTATTCGAATTATTTGTATCATGTTTAGTTAAACTAATATAAATAGACTGTATCTGAAAATATAATTCATCGAATTGTTCCTCAATTTCAGATTCATTATCCGCGTCGTCCGACAGATCGAGTATATTAAAATGAGCATTTTCGAAATTTGAAACGATTTGTTTAATTTCCTGATGATACGATAAAAATAGGTCGTATTGTGAACGATCACTCAAAGCTGCATTACCTATTTCTAACGCCTTCGATAATCTTTTAAGCGCTATAGTACGTTTTCTACGCAATGTCGATAAGTCCTTAGTCGTATAATATTCATCCACCGATTTAGATTTTAATTTTTTCAAAGAACCTAACTTCCGAGTTGAATGTTTAGTTAATAAAGACATCTTGTTAAATTTAAATTTATATATCGAATAAACAAAATGTAAAAACGTTTAAACACAAACAATAAAATAACAAAGTTAATCTTCGATGTAATTTTTCAAACAATGAAATAAAATGAAACAATGAAATTATTATTTCACCTTTACGCATATGAAGTTAAGGATGAAAATCGCATGAAACGGTAATGTGAATGAATACAGATTATAACTTACAATAACAAGTTACAATGATGATGCGCTGCGCGAGCCGCTAGAATGTTCGACGTTCGATTGTCAATTTACCCCCGAGTGTGTTAATATAAAATGAAATTATTTTATATTACGATTTAGCCTAATATTACGTTTTAATATTAGTTATGTAGTTAGGATAAACTGTAACGTGAATGAATTATGTTTTGGAATGTGAAATTACTATAGGCCTGTGTAAAATTAAGCACCGATGAGATATGTGATTGCTTAACTAGTTCCTACAATAATTAAACACTTTTGACTTGTACTTCTGAATATGTATTAAGTTTTAGAATATGAAATTGTTTTACGATTGAATTTAAGCACCGATATAATAAGTGTTTGCTTAAATAGATCTTATAACAACTTCCTACTTTGTTAAACAAAGAACCTAATACGAATGGAATTGAATTTGATTTTAGATTATGAATTACGTGTGACCAGTAATACCATAAGCTTTTGAATATGATAATTGATACGCAAATTCCCGGGTTTCGGCACCAGAAATAATGTAGAATCGCACCAAGCCGAAATAGCGGGTGGCTTCTACTACATTAGGGAAAATTACGTTAACACAAAATCGATGTTCGGAAATAGTGAGCAGCAAAAACAATGCACCACGTACCTTGAGATGCTGCAGCACTCGATGAATTTGCGCCCAATCATCCGATGCGATACACGTGTTTCAATAGCCGCCGCGCGCGCACAGCCGAGGAGCGGCTCGATCGAATGCGGAAGTACAAGTGTCGACCACAGATTAAGGTCTCGACTGTCGTGGTGCATGACAGTTGCAAAATAATTTGACAACCTTTGTTTGCATACTCTGTGCCAAACATCGATAATAGACACCACGATCAATTACACGGTAACGAAACATATACTTATATAGCACTTGTATATTATTTGCAAAGTAATCTTTGGTATAATCTATGGATTACCTACAAATACATATTTTGTGAGTATGCTCATGTATTTCAGATTTTCGTTTAGTCATGAAGAATTACTGTAATACCTTAAGGCGTAATCGCATTATTACATTTTTATCTGAATCTTTAAGGTATCTATTTTTAACAAGTCTTCACTTTTATATAAACCTATCACTGATATCAGAGATTGCATCTGCACGTGAATACTGACTCTCCAACCGCTCATAAAAAAATCTATACGAGATATCATTGTGAAATATATAAAAGTGCATCTTCAAAGTCCTTGCCTAACAAAAAATAGAGTATCAAGCGATGTCGACGAACGATAGATGGCGCGCTGATGCCGGCGCATTGTTAGCAAAAAACTCGATGGCATCCGTTATAGCATAGTAAATGGAATACGAACAGTATGGAAACTACCTAGAAAACGTTCGAAACAGCTGACTCACACAAACATGATCATCAACAAAAATCGTAAACAGTCATCGATGTGTTGTTAACAGCCAGTGCCCTTTTCTCAGGGCGTACGAAACGTCTTCGTCCACCGGCCGCGACGTATCGCGTAAATGCCCCGCCGTAGTTCATGATTGACAAAGTAACTAACGACCCTATTATGCTTCAATAGTGCGTAAGTAATTATTTTATCGAAAATACTGTTGCCATACTGTTCGTGTTCTATTTACTATGGCATTCGATATAGTTTTGTTAGTGTTATCTGGGACGGATTTTTTGCGAGCAACCCGGAAGTGCTCCGAACAATGCTGTGCAAATATTGTCTTTGTTCTTCAAATCGATCGGCGTTAATTATTTTGATGATTGTTGTTTGTTAGCGAGAGTTACGATTGTGGCGGTTGAAGTTTTTGTTGTTGTTTAGTTTCGACCAAAAGTTCAGTGTTTTATTCAGAATTTTAATGTAGGTACCTACTCATACATTTTAACTTGTATGCAATAGTGGAATAATTATTCAAACTGATCAAAAAGATAATAAATAAATAAATTCATAAATAGCAGGATCTTTGTAAAACTATAAATATAGGAAATACCCCACAGCTGTAGGTACATTACGAATGTATAATTCTGGTCCTAATGGATGTAATTAGGGGACGAACTGGCCTGTTACCCCCGGGGCCTCTACAAACCCCGAGTGCCATCGTCCTGTAGTAGGTAATCCATGCAGGGAGTGACGTTTGTACATTTTATTAGCCCTCGAGGGACATTTCAGGCAAATAGATAAAGATTTTTATGAGCTCGTTGAGTTAATGAAGGCCCTATGTCATAAAATATTACTGGGAATTTTCTGTTATTTTTTTTGTATCAAAGTTGATATTCAGTTGGCAAAACTTTCATATTTTTACGGATTTAAGTAATTTTACGGATTTCAAAGATTATTTGCATGCATTTTATATGATTACGATAAGAACATATCAATCTTTTTATAGTTTCAATGATAGCATAATAGACTGCTGAAGTGACTTCAACTCACTTAAACATTTATTAATTCAACTGGACTTTTCAAGCCTTTTGAATCGTCAAAATATTTCCATGAAAAACACGGACATAGCTAATCCACAGTAAATCCCGGGCAAGAGCGACACGCGCATATTATATTAGCATTCCGTCGCCGGGGAATCAATTCTGGAGCGGCATAAATCCAGCACGTTTTACTCGCGACGCTGGCTGGAGCTCTCAGATTGCATTCAACTACAGCTGTCTCATAGATAATCTTAAGCGTCAAGCTTTACCGCTCTGTAGCGATGTTATAATTTTCTCACTGTCAGCATCAGGTTTGTGGCGAGATCGTTTGTGTATCGCAACTTCTTTTTGAAGTAAGAAACACGATCGATGAGTTAGCAACTGTTGTTGTCGTTTGCTTATCGAATTACGGAGAAAATATTGTCTTTCCTGGGGCCTTGGACAAAGTAACAATTAAAAAACGATAACGAAGTTAGAAAAGGCAAAAATGTACGGGATTGACATACGCCGCGTTAGATCACGTGGTCTATCTAATGTCAATCCCATACATTTTTCCTTTTCTAACTTCGTTATCGTTTTTTAATTGTTACTTTGTCTACGGCCCCTGATGTTTGGGATTGGCTGTAGCTTGGTTAATGTGTCAATCATATTTTCTTCTACAGTTACCAAACTTCTGGTTAGTTAAATTTAATTAAAATTATTGTAATTTTTGTATTGACTGCGTTCGTCATTTAACATTACTCCTATGGTCATTTTACCTTTTGGACAAAAACAGCGCAGACCTCTAATAGTGACCAGACTGCTATTATATTTGTTATTATGCCATATTTAGCGCAACCCAGTATTCTATTAACAGAATTGTTACATTAATAAAAATAACAATAGAGGCTATAATTCACACGACAATCTTCAGAGTTTAATATTATCATCAGCAAGATAACTAACACGTGCGTAACATGTGCAACGTATAAAACGATCATATGGAATCCTATGAAAAACTGTAAAGCTGATTATCTCTAAGCGTTAAACAAAGAAGATAGAATGGAACTATTTTCAGTGAAGGAAATTATTTAATACTTAAGTGCTTAACATTATATTTCTAGTTCCTACACCCGAAAACACGTACGCTGCGAATCCATTCGGTCATTATCAGCGAGTTTTCCACTTAAATGAAAAATACGAGCGAACTTTTCCCCCAGACTAGTTATCAAACTAAGTAACATTGGATTTACAAGCTTGGACGTCCTGATTCCCTGGCCGCTTTGAACACAAAAATATTACCGTTTTCGTTCCTGAGTGGCTTTAACGTCAGTAAAGACTTTATTTGAACGAGGGAAATATGCCACATTTTTCGTCTGATAAATGCGACCGTCCTGACATAATAAATGTGCATTTTTTTACATATTAAGGACGCAATATAAGTTCTCATTTTCGTCTTGTTTTTAATTTTGTCGCTTCAGTCGGTTTTGCCATCAGATTTATACTGTCCATAATTTCTCATAATTTTTTTTTTTATGTCAGAGCAAGCAAAGGGGCAGGTGGGACACCTGATGTTAAGTGGTCACCACCACCCATAAACCATAAATAGGCATATTTATCTTATTTTCAGCGTATCTAAACTAATAAAAATATATTTTGCTATAAATTAATTTAACTGAAAATTCATTTTTCCCTTTTATGTTCTTTATACTGTTCAGTTTATGAACGGTGTATAAATACAATTCAAATTATGTACTATAAAATATTTATATACAGCCTTTATACCGCTGTCCTTTTTAAATACTCATCTGAGCATTTACTAACGTATGTTCTCTTTCCAGCATCCCGCCGTCTCAGCGAATACGTGGAGCACTACGAACCCCTCGACTACAACGCGGACGATGTGCACATACAGCACTTGCGCGCGCGCCGCTCGACGGAGCCGCAGGAACTGCGTATCAGCTTCAAAGCGCACGGCCGACGGTTTCACATGCGACTGCGGCGCGATCTGTCCGCGTTCAGTGAAGATTTTAGGGTAAGTTTTGCTATCTATAAGGCATAGAAGTACACTACGAGCCACTCGACTACAACGCGGACGATGTGCACATACAGCACTTGCGCGCGCGCCGCTCGGCGGAGCCGCAGGAGCTACGAATCAGCTTCAAAGCGCACGGTCGACGGTTTCAGATGCGGTTGCGGCGCGATCTGTCCGCGTTCAGTGAGGATTTCAGGGTAGGTTTTGGTGTTTATTAAATAAAATAAAGTTTATTTTACTCAAAATAACACATACAGCTGCTGGACAATAGGCACAGGTCTCTCTTATGGCACGCCACCGATCGTTGGCTATTTATTGCTAATTGTGTATGTCGCTAAAAATTTAAAATTTATTTAAAAAAAATCAACACAAGGCATGCAGTTATAATGTAAAGTCCAGTACTTAAAAATATCCAGTAGCATTAGCAAATGCACATATTCAAATGCACATATTTTTGGTCCTGAACTTGATTATGAGTTTCAAAAATCAAAATCATGTTATTTATTATATGTATAGATTTCTATCTACCTACATATTATTATATACTATTAACTGTAACCCATATCATGATATCTGCCGTTAAAACGAATGTATATTGTGCAGGTCGAAGGCTCACAAGGACAGCTCCACGACGTGGACACATCACACATATACAAGGGCGAGGTGGTTGGTAAGTGGCACTCTTATGCTTTTGTAGTTTTTTTTATAGACCACTATGATATAAGGTTATGAGGTAAAAAAGGATATGATGTATGAGACTGTATTTGATGGAATTTTTTCATTGTTTGGTTTTATCTTATGTAGGTAGGTAGGTAGGTGTCTTTAAATGTAATATAGGTTTAATAACAAGCAGTAGTAGGTATAGAAACATCGATCTGAATATAAATATTAAGTACAAAAAAAATCACACCTACTACATATAAAGGTACATAAAATGGATAATAAATCGTTTAAAATAACGAACACTATCAAAATCTACGATGTAACATTGTGCCTCAATCCTCTAGATAACGCTAAATTATTTCAGTCTACTATAATAGGTAGAGGCAGGTATAACTATTCCCGCCAAAATCCACTCTTAATAGTAGGTCGTGAACACATTTCATCAAAATGGAACATCTTCAATTACTCTTACATTTGCTACGTTTTCGCAATGAACGTTCATTAAATATGTAAACGTGTTTGATAGAAATTCCAGATCGTATTTTCAGATAAGTCGTTAACCCCGTATACATTTAGAAGGAATATAATACAATGGAAATAGTAGCTACTTATTATAATAGAATACGCTCACCATTATGTTTATAAAGCCGTTGAGAATACTAACAATCCTAATAACAATGTGTTCTGATATTGTATTACAGATTTAGAATTTTATAAAAACCATTCACATTTGTTCGCTAATCGAAGGAATAAAATGATTACGTCTTGATAGAGACACGAAGGAGAACGTGTACAAAATAATATTTTGATCTATTTTTTATTTATAGTCTATTTACATGTGATATAAATCAATATTATCTCTATCCAAACACGTAGACAGAAATTGTCAAACAGTGTACGAAGCAATTCCTTTGTGAATAGGACTAAGTTTTGTAATGTATGGTAGACACACAAATTGGATCGCTGAGCGGGCTTCTGCGTGACGTGAATTGTGTTCCAAGATTCGTTATATCTGCTTTTAAACTTACTCTAAAACTGACTCTAAAACTTTAGAGCTAAGGTCAGAATGCTAAATGTAACGGGTCGTGAATGCCTGTAATTAGAGGCTTCGAGTGTTTGAGTTCTTGTGGAATATGATCATTACGTGATAGCTTTTATCGCAATTTTAATATTCGTTAAAGTATATTGGGTTATAGTACATATATTGTGTAAAATTCTTTATACATATTGGCGATTTAACAGATATAAGAAATTAGATTTTCATAGACGCAAGTATAGCTTAATTATAATTAGTACGCGTTAGAGGGTTATTTTCGCAAACAGCTCTCATGAAAGAGCGTTTAATAACAACAACGTTAAATTAAATCTTTATTACTTTACACGAAGATACACGTGAACAAAACATAAATTGAATAAATGAACTTTTGATTTTCTCAAATGAAATTCCTTGAAAATAGAGCGCCGTTGGTATTCCGTATGCACGAAAAGATCAACAATATCATGAACAAATTTCCAACTAAATAATATAATAATCCAAGTAAGTACAATAAAGCGTGAAATACTAAGACAGGTACAAAGTTTGCGGGTGACGCGCGGACTGGCGTGGAGCGACTTCTCTATTGTGCTCCCAAAACATTATCTACTTAAGATAAAGTACTGTTGTTCTACCCCCGGGGAGGTGGGACACTATACAAGTGTATGTCAAAGAAACTCGCTGATTGACGTATCAATGAATACGGTACGATTCAAATTGGGAAGGTAGAAATGAGGGTACATATAGTAGCGTATCTAACATCTGTATTTTAAAACATTTTCGTTATTAGTTATTTCATTCGTTAAGATATAGATTATAATGAAAAATAGTTTTAATCTTAATGGTTTTACAGATGCCTTTCAAGGGGCTATTTCTTTTGATGCGTTTGCAATAGTTGTCTCTGATCTATTTAAATTTAGTAATATCACAGATAATATAATACTATACTAATATGTTGATCACTTAAAATTAAATAAGTTTGTACTAGGAACGTCAATCACCAATAGCAATAATCTAGATCTACTTTGAAGTTTGAATTACCTCCTATTTAAACAAAGTTTGATATGATTTACGTAAATATTTACGGTCTTACTTATAAAATGTTACCCATTCGCTAAGCAATGGATTAGTTATTGCAATAACCTGTCTTGTTTTTATGAATGACGTTTCATGTGAGCAAGAGCAGGACACAGCTATGGTAGGAAATGGTTGAAATTTATCCATTGTTTAACTTTTTATAAGTAAGGCCGTAATATTTTATGTTAATCTTAATAATCGAAAGAAAGAAATAAAATTGGTTAATAATTCATCTAGTATGTAAGAAAAGCTTAAACTGATGCAGAATACAAAGATTTATTCGCACTTGGATCAACGTCAAATAAGGCAAATACATAAATCTACATATTACGCCGCTGGGAGGTAATTTAGGAGCTCATATAATAACCGCACTTGTTTGATGCTTTTCTAAATGCCTGTTTCCGCGGCGAGAGCCACTCTAGACATTAATAATTCGACGGGGGCACGCCATATTTCTTTTTGTAATTTCTGCCCCGTCGGCATCAAGTCCGCGGCTAATTGGGAGCTTTCGGCCTCTCCAGTTTTAATGTCGGCGCATGCCTCTGACGGGATGGACGCTGCATGTTCCAAAGGCTTTGTATTTAATTGCTTGATTTAATGTGCCATACGTGGTGTGCGTGCATATCAGGACAATGGATGATCGTGAATAGTTTAGGGTGAATGCCGATTGGGATCTCTATGTCATATAGCAATAGCATTATAGCTGTAGACCGTAGTAGTCCGTCGTCTGACGTTGTTGAAATAGAGAAATCTAAATCGGACTATAATTACAGATTACTAAATGTATACATATAATTTAGAGATCATTTTACAACTTTTGTACTGCGTACGCTTGAAGCATTTTCATTACTTGCAGACATGTTTACCTATTGACATAGCGCATTAACACAACATTATATCAAGGGATCGTGGGGCGCGCTCCGACTTGCAATTACCGCATTGTTTTCAGTACATTGACGTTTCAGTATAACCGTACCCCGAGTGGGTACGTTGATTACGCTGCGTAGCGAGTACATTTAATATAATCGCGAAAGTTTGGTGGCGTGTAAATGGATGAAGTTGCGAGGGCAGCATCGATCGAAGTTCGTCGCCCTACTTACAGCGATGCACTCGCCGTGTTTATGCATCGGATAATCGGGACGGATGCGGGAGGTGTCCGTGCTTCGGGTAATGATTGCTTGCGAACTTGGGATATGACGATGTTTTTATGATATGGATAGAGTTTGCTAGTTGGCTGGAAATTGTAGGTATTGGGTGGGCGGAAGGTGGTAGATTGGATTCTAAGTTTGGTTATAACGATGATTGCATATTGGCGGATCATGATGATGTTATGGGAGTAAACATTTTTTATATTTTGGCTAATTATTTATTTTATTTGCATTGTATTATGTATACAGGGTGTCCCACTGTTGGTATACTAAGCTCAAAGGAGGTTATAGTTTTGCATACGCTGAGTTCGTAAAAAATACTTAGTGCAGGTCCACACTGCGAGCCTAGCGCGGTTGCGACGGCCGCGGCGGGCGCGAAATATCAAACGTATGAAACGCGCCTTTGCGTCCACATTGAAATGACTATGGCGGAAGCCTAGTGCGACGGTAATGAGCGAGCCAGCGCGCGTAGTTTTCAAACTCTCCTATCCGCGCGTTCTGGCCACACTACGGGCCTAGTCAGCAAGCGACCCAATGCGCGGACGGCGGGGGTATCAAACCAGTTCGGTCTTGTCGCTCGACTTCTTATATTATATCCTTTATTGTTTTTCGTAAAACAGCGGTAAATACTTAATTGTTGAAGTGAAACTTCTTTATTTATAAGTGCGATTCAATCTAAAACACTTATATACACCACAGTAATTTTGTAGGGTATAATCTCAATTCTTCATATAAGATTCACCCGTTATTCCTCTGTTTTATTTATTTCGTGTACAACTTCTATAATGATCTCATCTCAAAATCGGACTGTCCAGTAAAAATAGCAAATCGTCCAAAGTTTGCAACACCCGAAAAACGTCGAACCGCTACTTGAGCTCGCGCGTCGGTGTGGCCACCGCGAGCGCCCGCTCGTCGCGCCCGCCTAGGCCGCCGCCACCGCGCATTCAGTGTGGACGCACACTTATAAAATTCCAGACGCATTTTCTTTTCAAATAGATGAATTCTTAAAACACTATGTGTACACCCATAACAAGCAACCCGCCCAACTTTGCCACACGCACGTGAGCTATCGTTTAAGATTATGTTTTCATAGACAAAATGCTCACATTAGCGAAGCGGTATATGCCGGCTACGCGAAGCTAGAGACGAAAACATAGATTTTCAGGAAAAATTTAGCAAAAAATTTTTAACGTAATTTTGTTGTTTAAGTATTTTTTACGTGATCAGTGTATGCAAAACTACAAGTCCCTTCGCGCTTAGTATACCAATAGTGGGACACCCTGTATAGTGTATACAATACATTACAATGTACAACATAACTGCTGATACTTTGGTTATATTTCTAGGAATTGCAAAGATAAACTAAGGCCTAAGTACTAATGAAAATTTACAAAACACGAAATATTATATTTTTAAACTAATACGAGTAATAAAACTGATATTGTGAATTTACAGTTAAAATTGAAAACGAACTAAACGGTGCCGAGTTATATTACAAAACAAATTGTTACAATTTCTCTTCAAAAGGGAGACGATACACACGAACGCTTCTATTATGTCAGTTTCCATGATTTTGGAGTCACGTACAATATAAAACTATTCCTAGAAGCCGTGTCGAGATGTCAATAGCCAATTATTGGGTAAATCTGCTGTTTTAAGAGAACAGCGATCGTTTGAACTGCACGCCAGACATAAAAGAAAAATATGCTGTAAAAGACTGAACATTTCTGTTTACACTTTGGTATTGGTTCGTTTTAGGAAAAATTGGAATTTCAATCAATTGTTTTGGGTGCAAGTATTTTTCCAGATTATCTATTCAGTAATATACCTCATAAAAATGTATCTCTAAAGTCTAAATGATAATGGTCTGGTTGAGATGTTATAAATATTTAATAAAATTTCTGCAAAAGTCCGATTCCTGATTCCACGTATTACGGAGTATCTCGTATAAGCGGGATTCATATTTCTTGTTAATTATAAATAACATGTTCTCGACGTAAAATATGCAAAGTAAGTTTATCTTTACATTATCGTCGAAACAAAATGTTGCAATACTTTGAAGTGGATGTTGGTCTATCCAAAATCTCCGGCTTTATCTTTCACGGAAAAATCATTAAAATGTCCTTCAAATAAGTAAAAATGTAGCTTCCAAAATAAAAACGATGGCAGGCTTTAGTGAGTTATAAAAATGTACGAGATTTTCCTTTTAGAATTTAGTGTAGGTTTTCGGAGTCGTGCGGTTTCGGCGGGAAACACATCTCTGTCATGTTTACCCTCTCTTAAGGTGGGGACACATTTATATCGAGTAATCGTATCTGTATCAGGCGTATCGTATCGAGTAAGGGTATCCTAAGTGTGGACCCCTATTTTGACCATAGGTACCGTATCTTACGACATTTCATGATACATTATTATTAGTAATATTTACAACACGTATCAGATACGCGGTCAATAGCGATTGGTGTGTATCATGATCGCGATCATTGTGTGTCCACACTAGCAAACGTGATACGCGTCGATGCTTCGCGACGCGAAAATGATCAAGTGTGGACCCACCTTAAGCTCGTAATCCCGTGATGTCGCCGTCTGCCTCGTTATTTAATATTTCCAACGCGATATTTGCTTGTTTGACGGAATATTATGATACTTTATTTAGGAGGGCACCTTTATCCCGCTGCACCGGAGGGTATGCATTTTAATTAGGTTTTTACTTGATCTTCCTTGGAACTGGAATTCTGAGTTTCACGCTGCAAATTAAATGTTATTACTTATTATATTTTTCTGGTTTTAACTTTAAATAATAAAATTAAGTATCTAGTTGAGATTTAAAGTTAGGATTATGAAAATATGACCAAAGTATCGAGCGTTAAATTAACTTAAATATTAAAGATATTCAAAAATAAATAAATTAAACTAATATTGTGGACATCCAGACGTGACTCGGCTTCAACACCAACCTACATAAATAAACTGGAAAGAACCCGGAACGAACTCTACAGCCACTCGAATTGAGAATTGGTTGATATAATTTCGGCTGTACGTGACGAGGTTAAGAAAATCAATGATACCCGCACAATGGTGGTACAATACCTCGTCTAATATGACAATACGACGTCAGCACACAACAATTCAATTCTCGCATTTGTATCGATCGATCAATATATTGGTCGGTTATTTTTCATGTCAGCGTTTAACAGCGATTTCCAGCAATTCAGCTGGGCTTGTAGACAATAGCGAGTGCAATAATGGATGGAAATGGATGGCTGCAAGAGATAAATGGTTGAATAAAAATGGGAATGCCAATATACCGAGCAGTCTAAAAGCTGCACTTAGCGACGCGATACAGTAAGACGCGAGCGCGACTCTGTTGTACTAATTTTGTTTAACCGACTTCAAAGAAAAGCGTATGTTCTAAATTACAAACCGATTAAACTGAAGTTACCGCATGGTAATACTTAGTTAAGCTATATGTGATCATGAACTCTTGTTTAAGTATAATAATTACATTTTCGACACCTTTTAAATTTCATAATATGTTGAGCCGTAACAAAGGAAACCTTCCTTCTAAAGTTATATTTTTTAATGATAGTATGTTACCACATATTTCTGTCATTTCAATGTTGCCTCGACCTCCATATTAAACACACAAGCCGCCAAGTCTTGTAAGAGAATTATATAGCGTTGAATATCACTTAGGGTGATGTTACTATTTGTAAAACGCTTTCCAAAAAGGATTTACACAGTACAAATTACAATAGAACCTTTTACAAATAGCCTTCAAACTATAAATCGTCTTTTATTGAATTACAACTTTTATATCAAACAAACTATTTACCTTGTAGTAATGTGGATTTAAGTGGGTTAAATAAATGACACGATAATAACGTAGCAAATCGAAAATATTTCCTACAAATAAATCCTAAATTGTCCGAAAACAATTCAACAAACTGAAGTTGAACTGTTGAAATAAACAGAAAAATGTAAATGGATTTGATTCCAAACAAAATCTCGTTGAACAAAAACAATAATTGTTGAGTGGACTTTTCATGAATTTCATGAGTATTTTAAATTTGTTTAGATAACAATTTAATAAAACGGTAATTAACAATTTAATAATTTTAATTGATATCACTTCCTTAAATCAATCTTTCGATAATGTTGAACCAATAGAAATAGTTTCTTCCTATCCATACGCTAGTATAGATGAAAGAGTCAATTAGAGGTCATTTATCTTCCAAGATTCTGCACTGAACGGTCTCGGAGACACGTGTGTCACATAATTTCGCTTGGCGGACTTTATACTTTACAATTCGAAACCTAAAGTCATATCTTTTCATAGACATATAATATCCACAAAGGTGTATTGGCAAAATTGTAACCATGAAATTGTCAGCTTTAAAAGTAATGAATTAAATGAACAAATTGCATGTAGTTTTATTGGTAAGCCAAGTGATAGGGTTCAAACTTCAAACATAACGCTAAATTACAGTAACGGTAATGTGCCTGTAAGTACATAGTTTGGTCCCCCACTATACGATAAATCATTATTATTATCTCTCCCCTGTCCCCCGTTCAAATGAGTCACTATTTAGTTAACTATTTGCTACGTTTTTTTATAATAATGTACCGTGGACACGCAATTTCAGGATGTTTGTCACCGATTAGTACACGTGTTTTGTTTTTGTGGTTCCTATTGATAATAATCGATTGGCTGTCGAATATATGTTATAGGTGTGGTGTTGCAATTAATTTATATGGTTTGCTATCAAACGCTCGCAAAAGATATAATGCGGGTTTGGAGTTTGAGAGTATTTGTTGAGTTTAAAATTTAAATATGTATGTATAGCACGAAGTATGTGCCTTTGTGTTGCTTTTTTAGCATATCACGTCAGGTAATATTGGAAAAAGAATAACCTTATACTTCTCAAACATGCAATATATGTTAAAACAATTAAAAACTATTTAAGTATCATTATGAAAATGATATTTTATTAAAACTATACAAGATAAGATTTAAGTGAAGTTTATTGTGCAGTTGCATGCAAAGTTTACATTTACAAGCGAAGTTGAATCGTTATTCTTTATTCTTTCCGTTTACAGAACTCCATAAATACGTGAACATAAAGTGCACATCATAACGAATGATAAAGTTTCGCGTCTTATCAGCTCAAGTGACTGCCGCGTTGAGTTTTTAAGTGGCGAACGATTGTTCCCTTCGTATTATAAAGGCTTTTGAATTTTGATGACGGAGGTTTTGGAAACTGAATGAGCTGTTAATTATAATAAAGTTCATTTTTCTTGAAATAGGTTGAGGTTTATTTATTTATCCACAAGAAATAGGTACAACGTAATGTACAGAGACTATCCTTCCAACTATTGGTAAAATGTGAAGTAAGAGATGCCATACGATTCAATGAACATTTTTCGTAATTCACATACCATTCGCGTGCGCTGTAAATCGTCACCAAAAGCCCATACTCGTTCCAACAATAATAATTATTGATCCTACATTACAGTCACGTTGGCTTACAGATGTGCCCGCTGCCCGTGTCAGCCTTGTCCACGTAAACAAAGCTCACACGCCCTTACGAATTGTTAATTTATTCAAACCTATCCGTTATCCCCGGGAACAGATATGTGGTGAAATATTCAGTTTTATAGCGGACCTTATCTTGCGGATGTTGATAGGGTTTTTAGCTATATGCTAAAATATTTTTTTACTGTCGCGTAAAGTTGGGAATTATTTATGAGGTAAGCGTATCGATGTAGTATGTAGGTAACAGATGAATAATGTAATCTATACGTATATAATGTATAACGTGAGATCATGTGGGAATGCTTTTAATTTTTAAAGTGAAACTTTTATTACATCGTCTCAAACTTTTTGGTCTGTGTAGCGCATGTCGCGTGTATCGCGGCTGCCGAGTAGGTATACCTACTCGGCACGCGACATGCGCTACACAAAGCAGTGTTCGGAACCGTTCGAACAGTTTCACTTTTACCGTGGTTTCATAAAACCACACAACATTTTTTTTTATCATAACATATAGATACAATAATTATTGAGATAAGTTTATTATTTTTTTTTAACTTTAAGAAATGTACCGTATAAATATTAAATTGTCAGGATTTACATTTCTTTAATTTTTGGACACATAATTATAACTTGGTCTCTTAACCAGTGGCTAATAAAAAGTATAATTATTTCTTTGGTTGACTCAATGAACTTGACGTATCGTGTAATTGGCAATTATTTATGTGTTGGCAATTAACTGACAAGTTTAACAAAAGCTTTTAAACGTGACCTGGAAAATGTTAATGTTTTTGTTTTTAATTGGCACCTGCAGAACATGACTTCAGTCAAATATTCTTAACAGTTCTTTCAATTGGTATTGTCAACATTCAATATTATGTATGAAGGTAAAGTTCAATTAGTAGATAGTAGAGTAATAATTAAATTGTAAACTTCTCTCAGCATTTGACTTTTGCCTGAACTTACATAAAGCAACTTAAAAAGTTTTGTCAGAATATCGAGTTATTTTTATTTCCAAGGCATCTAATTCTAAATAATTAATGTAAAATATGCTTTACTATTTTTTCCTTTTATTTCCCCGAATATTTTTTACATGTTCTTGCTATAACTTCTACTATAGATAATATTGCCATCCAGTGAAATTTTAATTTTTAAGAAACATACATAAATTATTAACAAAAATCGCTCTAAAATATAAGTACAATATGTACGTCCAAATATTCAATTCGAAATTCACGTCATCCGATCAGAATTTTATTCCGAGCCAGTTGTAGGTATATGGGCACAAAGCTACATGTTATTTGCGTTTCACTATTTATTTAATACTTTTATCCGGTTTTTATTTACAAAGGCTTGAAGGATACGCGCGGAATCCAGCAATATAATGGAAAATGCCTTTGTGAAACCATGGACTAATAGAATCTAAAGAGGACTGATGATTGTCATACTAGAGATCGTACCCCGTAATTTCAGCTTATTGCTAGATGGCGCTCTCATTTGAGCTTATTATTTAATTTGCAGTTTTAAAAGCGCCACCTAGTGACCAATTTTAGAACTAAGGAAACAGCAAACTATCGATTTTCAATTATTACATCTAGAGGGCGTTGTTTTAAAAACTCCGGTGTTTTTGAATTATTATTTTAGTTTTTAGGGAGCATCTAAGGAAGTGAGTACCTCTATTACGATTTCGACACCCACTACAAACATTCGACATAGTGATCAGAGTAGTGTATATAATATAATTATATTATATATATTCTTTATTTTCTGTTAAAAAAATGTCTATATCTTTTTTCTTCTTAAGTATTCCCTTGTAAACAGTATTATTTATATGACCATAAAATACGGGAAAAGAAAAAAAAATGTGGATGTACAGCGATGATTTGAACCAGCATCTATCGATTTTAAAGTACGAGACTCAGTCAACACAGCTACAGGCACTTATACGTCTTACATTGAAATTTATGCTCTAATTGTTCGAGTATTTCTTTGATAAATAGTAAATACAGTTCATAGCAACGCGGTGGTGGAGCATCTTAAGGAAGTGAGTACCTTTAATAAGATTTCGACACCCACTACAAACATTCAACATAGTGATCAGAGTAGTGTATATTATATATATTCTTTATTTTCTGTTAAAAAAAATGTCTTTTCTTTTTTCTTCTTAAGTATTCTCTTGTAAACAGTATTATTTATATGACCCTTAAAATACGGGAAAAGAAAAAAAAATGTGGATGAACAGCGATGATTTGAACCAGCATCTATCGATTTTAAAGTACGAGACTCAGTCAACACAGCTACCGGCACTTATACGTCTTACATTGAAAGGAGATTGCCCAAGTGACTATGGCACTTGGTATCGCAATCAAACTTATTGTGTCAAGATGAAATATAGCTCAATTTAAAGCTTGATGTTAGTACTTTTAGAAACGATTAAAGTTATTATGTAAATAAGCCGCAGTTCACGACAATAAAAATAAAACAATAGTTTTATTCAACGCTTCAAAAAAATACTTTATCGAGTTTATACTAACAATGAACGTTAAGTTTTACATTTATTACATAGGTAATATTTTAATTTACAAGACAAATGTGAAAAGTAAATCGTAATAAACATTATAATTCAAAATAAATAACGTCGAACAATGCGTCGAACACATTCATTCAACTATGACATATGACGCAGGACGCTTGCAAGAGAGATAGATATAATGTGTCAAAACAGAAACTTTTACTTTTATTTCTATTTATTCGGTATAATTACGACTTAATAGTGATAAATATGATCATTATAAATACAAATAGGAATTAACAATATCACGAACACGTGACACAACTAGTATTTTACCGATTCCATACGTGGTCATACATGTTTCAAAAGAATAACTTTTACTATTATTTCTATTTATCCGGTATAATTAAGACTTAATATTGATACATATGATCATTATAAATACAAATAGGAATTAACAATATCACGAATACGTGGCACAACTAAAATTTTACCGATACCACCCGTGGTCATTCTCCTTTATGCTCTAATTGTTCGAGTATTTCTTTGATAAATACAGTTCATAGCAACGCGGTGGTGGAGCATCATAGAGTAACTTATATAGGATTGTGGAGCATCTTAAGGAAGAGAGTACCTTTAATAAGATTTCGACACCCACTACAAACATTCGACATAGTGATCAGAGTAGTGTATATCTTTATAATATAAAAATGAATCCCAAAATGTGTTGGTAAGCGCATAACTTGAGAACGGATTAACCGATTTCGTTAATTCTTTTTTTATAATATTCCTTGAAGTTCGAGGATGGTTCTTATGTAGAGAAAACGTGAATATGTACCACGGGCGAAGCCGGGGCGGACTGCTAGTCTTATATATAAAAATGAATCGCAAAATGTGTTGGTAAACGCATAACTCGAGAACGGCTGAACCGATTTCGATAATTCTTTTTTTATTATATTCCTTGAAGTACGAGGATGGTTTTTATGTAGAGTAAACGTAAATATGTACCACGGGCGAAGCCGGGGCGGACCGCTAGTAATATATATTATTTAAATTCTTTATTTTCTGTTAAAAAAAATGTCTATATCTTTTTTCTTCTTAATTATTCCCTTGTAAACAGTATTATTTATATGACCATAAAATACGGGAAAGGAAAAAAAAAAAGATGTAAGTACGGCAATGATTTGAACCAGCATCTATCGGTTTTTAAGTACGAGACTCATCAATACAGCTACGGGCACCTATACATCTTACGTAGAAATTTATGCTCTAATTGTTCGAGTAATTCTTTGACAAAAACAGTTCATAGCAACGTGGTCCATGGTCTTAGATCATTAAGTAATGGATGGAGTACGCTGGCAAATGTTCTAACTAAACTTTCTGCTGATTTTGGTGCGGGGAAGGTAACTCACACTATTGAAACACAATCACACATTCACAAAAATAATTTGTGTCACGAAAGTCGTAAAAATTTATGACCTTTTAAGCGACGAGTTTTTAAATTCAACTCTATCCCTAAGTTCATAAAGATTAAATTTGTATTTCATTCCAAGTTGTCTCGTGGGGAGTGCGGTTCAATATCGCGTTCTAAATTCAACTTTATAACTTAGATCATAAAGATTAAATTTGTATTTCTTTAATGCCTCAGCCCCCGGAATCACAGACACAATAGAAAATCTATTGTGTCGTGGCCCGTGGGCCGTGGTCCGATCGGGCCGCTCGGTGGTCAAGGGGCTAAAAGATAGACTCGTAAGGAATGCGGTTCATTATCGGGTTTTAAATTCAACTTTATCTCTTAGTTCATAAAGATTAAATTTGTATATTTTCTTTCCATGATAGTCTCGTGGGGCCGCATCAATGATCGAGTAAACGACTCGATTATTTGTCTTGATCATATCGCTAAACGATACATCGACGATTATTAGAAATTGCATTTAATTAGAAATGTACGTTAAAAAAATATACACAAATGAAAGGTTATTCCATCTTTTTTAATATTCGACATGTTTGAATTGCTTCTGCAAGGCTTGACAGTGCAAAACGGCATTTTTAGCGGAGCACTCGCAGACGTCCTTTTGATGTTTTAGCCTAGGAAAACGCAGAGTGTTTGTAATCGATTACGCAAGTAGTTTTTATGAAAGCATAAGATTATTTGTTGCAAATCGAAATATTCCAATTATTTGTAACTAGCGGTCCGCCCCGGCTTCGCCCGTGGTACATATTTATTTATTTATTTATTACACTTTATTGTAATACAATCACTTAAAAATAGGAAACAATAAAAAGAAAATATGGTACAAGAAAGATGTAGTACAATCGGCGGCCTTATCACTAAGCAGTGATCTCTGCCAGGCAACCAAACGGTAAAAAAGCGAAATATTTAGTAAATAGAATTTTGGAAATAAAATTAGAATTTAACTATAAACATGAAAATAAAAAAAAAAGTAACTATGATACTTACACAAAAAGTACATTATATTATGCACATATAAATAACTATACATACATGTATAATAACTATACTATAAATAACCTTACATAATATATAATATACAATATATGTATTATAATAGAAAAATAAATAAATAATTAATGATAATACATACATAAAACTACATAAAGTATAAAAAATATATTCTATAATACTAATAAATGTAAATACATATAATAAATATACTATTCCGAATTAAAGGCTGATAAAAAGAAATGTTTCCGAACAAGGTTTTTAAATGAGGGTAAAGAGGGAGCAAGTCTTATCTTTAGTGGTAAGGAGTTCCATAGCTTAACAGCAGTGGCAGTAAAGGAATCACCAAAGAAGTGTGTGTGTCGAGATGGGGTACACAAAATAAGTCTGTCAACGGATCGTAGAGAGTAGTTTTCACAGTGTAGAAATGAAAAGTTATTCTTAAGGTAGGAAGGAGTGATGGGATCGAAAAGGATACGGTATAATAATTGAAGGTAATGGAGATTACGTCGCATGCGAATGGGGAGCCACTTGAGACGTCTACGATTTACGTTTTCTCTACATAAAAACCATCCTCGTACTTCAAGGAATATAATAAAAAAAGAATTATCGAAATCGGTTCAGCCGTTCTCGAGTTATGCGCTTACCAACACATTTTGCGATTCATTTTTATATATAAAGATTTAAGATATTACTTTGTTCTCATGCTTTGAGTTAAAATTGTACCGTAAAATAGCGTTTTTTGTTAAAAATCTGTAATAGCACCCTTATTGTGGTGCTTTTTTTTTGTAATGAATTTACTACGCTACTGTATTTTCTTTGTTTTAGACTTTAGTTCAATACTTAATTAAACACCCATACAATTTTGTCACGAGTCGCCTCTGGTCAAACTAACCGTTATTAGTGTTACGTTTACTCAAAATACAAACATGAAGAAAGTATTATTTTACGCTTATTAAATCTTTAAAACTAAAACAAAATGATGTGGAGGTAGGGAGGTGGATTTCCTCAATCGAAAAATGGAAAGACTAGTCTACTCGACCGGCCGGCCGTAAAGGCCCCGATTATTAATGGCGGAAAGTTGTATATATGCTCTGTAACGAAAACATTTCGCTTGCGCGATTCAAAGCAAAAAATAACATTTAAATAAAAATATTTTTTTGCGTATTATATTTTACGTATTATATTTTACGTTATAGTTTACGTTTTTTGCGTATTATATTTTACGTCAAGATACTATTTGGCACATTGATTTTTTTTGTAGCGACATCTGTTAGCTTCATTAAACCGACTTAATGCTCTAAGGCGACATCTAGTTCTTAAACGTATAAAAAAGCTTATAAAAATGCCAAATGCTACTGTGAGTGACATCTATCGACAAAATTGGGAACTGAGAAACGAGTTACGTTTTTTACTATGGCGATTGTAAGTCTTCTTGAGTGTATTAGTCTATGGTGAAACGTTTGATTTTTATCATTTTTTTATGCAGCGACCAGGGTAGTGTGTAACCAAAAACAAGCATAAATATGAAATCACTAGCTGTGCTCCGCGGTTTTACCCGTATTGCTCTGCTCGTGTTGGTCTTAGCGTGATGATATATAGGATATATCCTATAGCCTTCCTCGATAAATGGGCTATCTAACACCGAAAGAATTTTTAAAATCGGACCAGTAGTTCTTGAGATTAGCGCGTTCAAACAAACAAACAAACTCTTCAGCTTTATAATATTATTCAGTACTAGCTGCGCTCCGCGGTTTCACCCACATGGCTCCGCTGCTGTTGGTTTTAGCGTGATGATATATAGCGTATACCCTTCCTCGATAAATGGGCTATCTAACACCGAAAGAATTTTTAAAATCGAACCAGTAGTTCCTGAGATTAGCGCGTTCAAACAAACCAACTCTTCAGCTTTATAATATTATTCAGTATAGACTAGAAACGGCGATGGTACTCGCGAGTCGCGATGGTATACTATCTCTGTGCAGTGTATATTATGAATTTTTGAAAATTTAATCAGTGTGCCGCGTGAATATTTTATTCAAACACTATTTTCGTGTACAACTCTTTTCAGCTTTGAAGTTGGACATGTGTACTTTTGCATCATATTTGGTTATGTCCCTTCTGCTCGTGACCAAGCTCATAATATAAAGAATAATTAGGTAATCATCATACAAGAAATTACAATCCTTATTTTAAGTTCTATTGCAGATGAGGGAGTTGCAAGAAGTCGAGGATATGATTTTTCATTTCAAATTTTTAATTTATTTTTTACCTTCACTTCTTTCTCTTATTGAGTTGCTGTGAATGGTCACATTAGTTTCGCATATAATTATTTAATTGTCATCATTAAATATTTTCTTTCGCATAACATAACAGTGCTACAAGTTGTCACGATACAAGGGATATACGTTACTGTTACGGAGTAATTGAATGCTGTGGTCTAATTAACACCTCAACTGGTTGCCTAGCCACATAATTATAACTTTGCTAATCCATGATTTGATGAATACGTATCTATATAACTTTTGCTAACATTAGATCGGAAGATTGTTATTACACTTCAATTTGGATAAGGAATTTCAATATTAACCTTATCTCAAATGAGATCTTAATCTAAATCTTGTTTCGACGCTTAGTTTGCTTACAAGGATGTATATAGAATTTCGAGCAGTCTCTTTATATGCTGAAGACGTTTCGAATTTCTGTAGCTAAATTTTCTTTGATGTAATGTTGTAAAATTGCGGAATAATGATTAGGTATTGGAATACTTGTTCAAATCCCTACTAATATTATAAATGCGAAAGTAACTCTGTCTGTCTGTTACGCTTTCCCGCTTAAACCTCTCAACCGATTTTGATGCACAGTCAATCTTTAGACCCTGAGAAAGAACATAGGCTACCTTTAATCAGAACACCACGCGGGCGAAGCCGCGGGCGGAAGCTAGTATAGAATATTATTTCAAGTAAATTCCGTCTAGACTTTTCAGACTAGTGGGGTGGCGATTGTTGTTCTGTAGCTAAATATCTTATAATTACTGGTTATTACGGACTTCGTCGCTAAGTAATGGGTGTTGTTCAGTTGAAGCTAATCCGTACTAATGAAAGATGTTTCTTTTATGTGTTAAGTATCTTTTCTCACATTTATCATTATTATTGTAGTTGTTCAAGCGTCAGTAAATACCTACGACACTAATAATCGTTTATTTTAATTCTATTTAATAGGAATTTATGTCTTTGCGTATAGCTTTGTCGTAACTGTAGCATCAATATAAAACTATACTTTTGAACGAAACATTTGGGTCTCCATTATTGTTGTTGAAATGAATTAGAATGCAACATTTACTTATTTTTAAAGTTTTATATATCATCAACTCAAGGAAACTTACGTTAGGTTTTCGGTTATCGTTACCCAGACAAGAATCTATACCTCTTTACAGTGCTGATAGTTCCGTAGCTCCCTCACTAATATCAAGTGTCGTTCTTTTATTCATAGTTCATACCACCTACTTACATTTCATTATTTGTCCGCAGGTGACCCCCGTTCCGAGGTGTTCGGTTCGGTGACGGACGGCGTCTTCGAGGGGAAGATCATGCTGAGCGACGGCTCCTTCTACGTGGAGCACGCCAAGAGATATTTCCCCCAGAATAACACGCGGGGTCGCGTGCATTCTGTTATCTATAAGGAGGGTGACGTCATCGACCCGTACGCACACAGAAGACACGGTGAGTGACCTATCTATGGTTACCATGGAGACGATACTTCTAAATAGATTGTCGTGAATTGGATTCTTATGTAAAATGTCCGTGTTAACGACATTGTTTATCTTTTGTTTAAAATGAGTATTGAGTAAGGGACATGTAATATTTTACTTCAAATGCTTTAACGTTATTTAATTTAAATAAAGAATATTAATCGCCATGGAAAGTCAAAAGACAAACAAGTACCGTTATCAAGTTAGGAAGTTGCAATTCTCTTTGCCTCTGGCAATAGGGCAAAACCTGTTGTGGTGATAGGAATATGAATTTACCACGACGCATTTAATATATCGTGCAATCAAATGAACAGGAACATTTATCTTTATTTTTCTACTTTATGTGTGTTTTGTTAAATTTAGAATAACGTGATAATGAGTTATGCGTATGTGTAGTTCTGTTATCTCATGCGGTTGGACTGGGTGTATTTGCATATTTGGTTGTGGTTAATTAATCGATTTAATTGTGTATTTGGCAGTTTTTAAGTGCAAAATTTGAGGAAATTTACGTTCATATTCACAAAACAATAATCTTGGGTTAAACTTAATGTGTTAATAGCATAATTATTAATTATACTGAAAAACATAATTATTATCAAATTAATTATGCACATTGTCACGTCTCTTGTGACTTTGCCACTAGTCACATAGATGCGTGAAGATAATTGTCTTGTTCGCATGTCATGTTTAATTATACGTGTCTCCTTTTTTGTGCACGCTACGTTTTGGCCAGGCGCTAGGCAGCGTTGTGCAACGGTGACTAAAGCCAACGTCATATCAATCTTCGCCCAAATTTGATTCCGAATCCGGTTGAACGCAACGCAGTAACAATTTAATGTTGTTAGGCTAGAGCGGGATTAGTTCGTGCAACGAGATTAACAGTGGTTAATTTGTATCTACGTGCGCTTCATGCGCATAATAAATGCTAAAGCGGAGGGGAGCTCGCAAGTTTTGCCACACCGTGTCGCACAGCAAATGGATTGCGACGCAAGGTCGTTTAACTAAGTTTAATCCCGTTCGTTGGGCACTCGCCTCGGTACCACGTCGCCGACTGATTGCTACAGCTTGCATCGGAAAAGTTGCTAATTTATGTCTCGGTGTTTGCTCATTGTTCGCCGCCCGTCATAAATCCATTCGCTCGAACTTTTAATGCGCCGAGACGTGGACCAATTGTCGTGATCAATTATTTGTTAACCGATACAGCTATTAATATTACAATTGCTACCGTATGATGAGGGTCGTGAACGTTTCCAACGGTGTGTAGAAATTAAATTCCGCTGTCCGAATTCATTGTAGATAATTAAACGTCATCGCAGCGATGTTTTGCGTTTTGCATAATGAATTTTTGACTGACGTTATTGAATAATTGAAATTTAACTCGAAATATTTGTTGTACACTTGGTTGTACATATCGAAATTGCATTCTATTTTCGCGTTGACGTTCACCAGACACCATTCCGAAGCAATGAGGTGGAATGCAAATGAGCTTCTATTAACATAGCTCGCGGTTCAACAGAAACTGTATTTTAAAATATATATAAAATTTGAAAAGGATGATGGGAAAAGTTTAGACGTACGTATAAAAACTAGGGAGTGGTTACTCTGAATACACGCGGTATTTTTGTACACTCCACATTTGAATGGAAGTTTTACTCAAAATAATTTTGTAAAGGATACGTCCAGTCGCAATTCGCATAATATTTAAATGTTTTTTTGGAAATCTAGAATAGGAAGTGCAGGATGTTAATACATTTATCGTGACTTTTATTAAATGAATGTTATCAAAGAGTTGAATAGTACCTAAATAGCCAGGTTATGCATTTATAGAGGAAATTTTTCAATGCCCTAGCAAAAAAAATCGCAAAAGAGACACAATATCATATGATATGTTTTTTACAAAACGGATAAGACGGCTAGAATTATCATTGTTTAAATAACGTTTCTATACGTGACGGTTGGTTGTTCATAGAAATATGAATAAGATTTTCTTTAATTTTGTATTTTCCTCGAAATGCATTTAAATTTCTCCCTTTAAATTGCTGATACAAAGTAATTGCTACCTCGTAAACGTCTCCATTAACAACATGAAATATAGCCCTTTGGAATTGACATTACCATAATATAACAAAACCTTTTGCGCATTAGCATACGACATTGATTCCTTCTGAAATATATACTGATACATATTATGAAAGGAAGGGTCGTGTTTAACACCATTTGTTTTCATTACACAGTATTGGACTACCGGGGACCCGGGATAGTCCCTTTTCACCCGTTCTTTATTCGTATACGATTTGAATATGAAAAGCCAATAACGACCAACAACGCGGCATTCAATACGTTTCATTCAATTTGAATAAAAATAATAAAATACTGATTTAAATCCAATAACGGAATGTGATGGAATAGTATTACTCCGCACTGAATAGACTTTGATAAATCATTATTTTATATTTGAACGGGCTATAGTCGAGTATTGATAATAGAAGCACTCGCATTGTTTGGAGTTTTGATTCTAAACGAAGTATTTAATATGTACAAAGTTGAACGTTATCTATGAAATAAATATAATGCCAATCAATAGGATACAAATGCCTGGCCCGTGCCCCACAAGCAGTCACGGGACAACACTGCAATAGAATACATTACCATATTTAATGCTACCACTCCTAGATAGGTTTCACGTATAATAAGGGCATTTGAATCCACAAATCCCCGACGCCCACACGGCGGAGTCCTTTTTAAATTCCCTACATATTCTAGGTGGATGTTCGAGGATTTTCGCAAGTGATTTACGTTGGCGCTTCAATCTCTGCTGGAAATGCAGGCTCCTGTACGACGATGATATATACTGATATCAATTTCTAAATCAACTTTGTTGAATGCTCCTAGTGCAACACTGTTACATTTATATCATCGGTAACAAAATAATAAGTTAAATGTTTTGCTGCTAAAATGTATTGTACAATTTAGTACGATGTTTCCAGACATGGATCAAATTAAACATGCGTTATTTTAATTCAGAATGGCTGTGAGCATTTTTCGCATTTCAACGTGATTTAATATTGTTTTTGCTTCTCAGTCATTGAGAGTTTCATTCATACTATTTGTATGGTAAATTATGCCATATATTAGTTACTCAGTAGTCAGTGATTATGAAGTGAATATACAGGAATATAAATACTAGTTATTCTTCACACTATCTTGCGGAATAGTAACAAGTATAAATAATGATCTATTTCCTCTTAATAAGTCATTGAATGAAGCAATCAAGAGCAATCTTATTACGCTTATTCTTGAGGAATATAATATTAGGTCTTAATCATAATATTAATAAATATGTATGTTATTGTTGTTTTCCATTATTATTCTATTAATTAACAATATTATGCACTTAATATTTTGCTACGCTCTCCCTATACGTTCCTTTAACACTTCAAGTTTCAAACGAAGAATATTCGAATGTTGAATAAAAAATATCTTGTAAGCTTTGTCTTATAAGGATGTTAATAAATCACTTTGAGGAAGGGATTGTAACAACCGAACAAAATGTCATGTTTAATTAAATTATTATCATGGCATCAGTATGTTTAGGAAAAGTATTATATTTTGGTAAAAGTCTAATCTATAATAATAACGCAAAAATAAAAGTCAAATTGTTAAAGCGGTACCATTCTTATTCCACTAAATAAGAAGCACGATGATTGAACAATATAGCCACGTAAAGTTATTCAACAAGAGCCTTTCATAAGCCAAAGGGATTCCTCAGAATTTCAGAAGGCTCTTTTCAAGTAAATTGTACACGTTTACATATTCATATAAGACGATTTTTAATACTTCGCATAAAGAGCGGAACATGAAAAGTTGAATATAACTTTAGTTGTTGTGGAACGGTAAAATAATCGAGTAGGTACATTGTTAAATTATTTTTTAATCATAATGAAATTTAAACGTACGCGTAAGTTCGACGTTTAGTGATGTGAATAATTAATAAACTTTTATTTTGTTGGCGGTGATTTTTAATTATATTTACGTCAATAGCTCGTTCTAGGTTTCCTTTTACTTTGAGAATGTTCAGCGTTAACGTGTGTAATTTGTAAATTAGATCTCGAAGCTACTTATAGTCTTAAATATTATTAACAGAACAGTTATTTTCGAGTTTGACACTATCTAGTAGTATCGTAAGATCCCTACTTTGCCCCGTACGTAGACTGAAGTTAGTTTTTGACGCGCCGAGACAATATCTCTTAACCAAGTTTCCTAACAAAGTGCACGCTTGGCTTACGACTGAGCTGTACTCTTTGCCGTACAAAATAGAGAAGGATTTTTATCCCCAATTGAGTTTGGAAAATTCGTACTCGCCAATTAAGTTTCAAAGCTAATTGAGCAGCTGTTGTTATCGTTAAGCGACAAAGTTTGGTGTAATTAACGTTTTCTTTCGAGTTTGGATATTGAGCCTAGTTATTTAAAGTCAATTATTTATTCGGACAGTTTAATAATTAATATGAAAATCTGTAGCAGAAGCGAAACTCTTGATTACCATGAACTATGTATTTAGTAGAACATGTCAAGGTGAGAAGTTCTGGAACAAAAACGCACACAGTTAAATATAGGAGTGTGATTAACATAAAAATGCAACTCCCGAGAGCCCAACTAATTCCTTGAAAAATTGCGCTGTCGCAACGACGCTAAGCTCTCTCGAAGTAAAAATAAAAAGGCATCGTTAGACGCTGTTTGCTTACTCAGTCTTAGGATTTGTTGTCGGAACTTAGCTGTAATGTGTAATGTAGCAGACATCGAGCGCTAATTTTACAAGATCCATAATATAATATGACTGTGGCGACGTCCCTACAAGATTGGCTTGACTCGTATCACGTACACGCATCACGTACAGATCATTATCCTTTGAAGTTTAAATTACTTTTTGTATGTATTTTAAATTTTTTAACTCTAGTGATATTTTATTATCTTAATTTTATACGGTTGTCATATTTAAGCCATTATTAGCTACGTGGTTATTATTAAACAAACATATCTACTTATATTTCCGTCCGAAAGCTTAAAATTCTGTATTTTTAACAATATGGCTCGGGTGTATTTCATATCTCTAATATTAATCGTCTTTAATGATCTCTCGTGGTTCTTAAATTAAATATTATGTTTTTTGAGAAATACCATGAAAGAACGACTTTGAATAAGACCTTTTCCGCAATGAACTAGACAGTATTGTACTTTTTATAATTTGTATCTTTTCCTTTTCATTCTAAACCATTATATTAATTAAAACGATCATTCACTTTTGCATGTTGTCCTCAAAATATATTTTATAAACAATTTTATAAATGCTCAAACCGCAAAAGAGATCGCTATATTTTGTGTTCCACAGCATTTCTAGTTTCCCACGAAACTCGGCAGCCTTAAATCGGAATATCCGAAAATTCTCTTATTTGTATTTAATGAAAAATTACGAGTGTCTTTACGGTAAAATGGAACTTTTAACTTTTCGGCACCGACCACATTGTTGAACTGGGGATTGGCCGGGAAAAATTTACGTAAAAACTCCGCCGACAAAGGCATTAAATTCCAACCACTCCACCTAGGTTACAATACTTATGCGTTGACCTGATAAATGTGAACCAGTTTCGTTGACCTCAACTGGAGCAGGGAAATTAATCATATGCGGACACAAAAGGTTATGTTTATCCGATTTTCCAATATTGATTTTAGCGATTCAAATTGAAATATTTAACGCTCCTGACATTCTCTTTGATTCCCAGCATTTTCGAACAAATTCTATGAATTGATAGTTGAAATTTTTAGATTACATTTGTCAGGTTGAATTATTTCAAAGGTTACCAAATACGGTATAAAAGCTTCTAAGCAAATGCTTCTTCTGTTTGTTTATTTATGTCTCGTTTCCGTTATATCATTCGTTTTTTGAACTGTCTACGGAAAAAATAGCAGATGTTAGGGACAGATGTAGGCACATTGTAGCGACGGTTTGTCAATTAGTTCATGTTTGTTTCTAGCGGGGCGATGTTTGATTAGTGCGACTACATGTAGCTCTTGCCCGCTACTGTTGCGTTTTATACATATAGTATAGTCTGGAGTTAATTAAGACTGTGTTATCTATTGAATGAAAGGAAGTTGAGGCTAAGGGGCAATGTAACGAAGAAGTCTAGTACTTGCAGTATGGAAGCTTCCAGCCGTTCCTTGAATATTTTATTTTACGTGTACGATTTTTTGATTCTGTTCCTGTTAGTGTTTTCTTTAATTTTAATTAATTCATATTCTATAAATTTTTATTTAATTGAAAATTTTATATTTGCGTAATATGCTCTTATTTTTTGTAATTTTTTATGTCTGGCATGTCATTAAAATACAGTACATATTGTCTTTCTTTTAATTTTGCTCTTTTGGCTTTCTTACCGCCTCACGTAATGGTTAGGGAGCCAGGTGCAAATTTGGTTCATTATTTCCTCTCAAGAGATAATTCGTCAGAAGCATCAGAGTATAGTATTATAAAGCCTCGTGAACGTCAGCTGGAGCTCGGTTGGGGGGGTGAGCGGTTGTAGCCTCCCACGCACGTAGGAAAAAAAAATACATTCATTCATTTCCTCTCAGCTAAAAATTTGTCAAATTGTAGCTAACCCAATATCTCAACGAAAAAAAATAATCAGCTGGTTACAACATGGTGTATTATACGTCAGCTGGTGTCTCGAACATGAAAAAAAATATATATTTTCCGTGATTTCCTCTCAAACAAAAATTTACCTGATGATAGCTTATATGTAACTGTGGATAAATATATAAGTCAGCTGGCTATATCTTGGTGGAAAAACCGTCAGCTGATACTTTGAAAGTTATTACATAGGAGTTAGACAAAAGCATCTATTGCCAATTTATATGCATCAGCTGACTAGGTTTTCCTCAACTTATTGCTAGCTGATTTTTTTTATTTATCGCATCAGTATATTAACAATCAGCTCACAAATTTTCATCTGAGAGGAAATGACGTATCTTTAATTATTCGACATTGCGCTTCAATATAAGAGTTGAGTTGAAATAAACATTCAGTATCAATATTTTTTAAACGAATAAGTATGTAATCAAATAATTTTATATATTTAAATAATTAAATAATAAATTAGCAATAAATGAACTAGTTACTCGATAAATAATATTTATTAATATATTTTTATAAACTTGATAAACAATGATAATGAGAATTCAGAATAGCAATATGATTTATTCGTTTTCGCTCTGGCTTGGTTCACTTTCCTCTCTTTCCGATTCATTATCAGAGTCGATAAATACCAACGATGTAAGTTTTGCAGGACGTCAACGTAAAGTCAGATTGAAATAATTTCTCGAAAATGTTAAGAATTGTTATAATTCCAGCGGAATATCATTGTTATGGCATAAAGCTACGTAAAAATTAATAAATGCCATTTTTAGACGCCTCCAATACGTTTATATACGTTAATGGTTTTCTGGAAGTCAGTTACCAACATCGATTGATGAAATCACTATTCAGCCGGGAAAAGGTAAATTTTTTTATCATTTTGATTATATAATGCTTTAATACGAATTCTAATATTTTTTTTTATTTTTGTACAGATGATGACGATGAAAACATAACAGCAGACAGCTCTGACAGCGACTCTGATAATGAATCGGAAAGAGAGGAAAGTGACTCAAGCCAGAGCGAAAACGAATAAATCATATTGTTATTCTCATTATCATTTTTTATCAAGTTTATATAATAAATATTATTTATCGAGTAACTAGTTCATTTATTTCTTATTGATTATTTAATTATTTAAATATATAAAATTATTTGATTACATACTTATTCGTTTCAAAAATATTGATACTGAATGTTTATTTCAACTCAACTCTTATATTGAAGCGCAATGTCGAATAATTAAAGATACGTCATTTCCTCTCAGATGAAAATTTGTGAGCTGATTGTTAATATACTGATGCGATAAATAAAAAAAATCAGCTAGCAATAAGTTGAGGAAAACCTAGTCAGCTGATGCATATAAATTGGCAATAGATGCTTTTGTCTAACTCCTATGTAATAACTTTCAAAGTATCAGCTGACGGTTTTTCCACCAAGATATAGCCAGCTGACTTATATATTTATCCACAGTTACATATAAGCTATCATCAGGTAAATTTTTGTTTGAGAGGAAATCACGGAAAATATTTTTTTTTTTCATGTTCGAGACACCAGCTGACGTATAATACACCATGTTGTAACCAGCTGATTATTTTTTTTCGTTGAGATATTGGGTTAGCTACAATTTGACAAATTTTTAGCTGAGAGGAAATGAATGAATGTATTTTTTTTTCCTACGTGCGTGGGAGGCTACAACCGCTCTTCCCCCCAACCGAGCTCCAGCTGACGTTCACGAGGCTTCATAATACTATACTTTGATGCATTTTACTAATTACCGCTTGAGAGGAACTTGGTCATAAAATCGGCTGCTGGCTCCCGGACCATAATGTATTTCCATTTTAAAAGGAGTTTTTGTGTAGCCACAAAAAAACCAACGAGATTCAGTCCCTACAAAAGTTAGTACATAAAGTCACGCGTACCAAGTCCGGCCGAACTAACGCTGCACCGTAATCCCGAATAACTAGGAGTCGGCACGGATTAAAAACAAACAACGAAAGCGTACGGAGAATTTAAAATTAAAAATTGCTGAATAGTTCTGGCATTTTTTATTCCGTGTGTCGCGTTAGCTCGCATTGGCATTTCGCATCCGGCACACTGCATTTTAACGAACGCCCTACGCGGACGCCAGATAACGGAAATTACTCGCTGCGGGCGAACATCGCACGGTTAATGCCTAGCCGAGCCCATTCAAATACTATATTTATAGGGTATGAGTGTATTCGCGATCATTAGTGCACCGCAACCTATCTTTAATTTGTGGTTTATTTGTTGGCTGCGGATCACGAACGGTCTGCGGCCCGATGGAAAAATAACGATTATGACGTTCGAAATAGAGGATATTATATCGCAACGACGTCGAGGTTTACAGATTATTAAGATAATGATACCCATTGTTTTAATATAATTGTGTAATCCAATTACTCGGTTGTCTGTCACTGCCGTGCCTTACTCAACACTGCATATCTCCGTACACACGGTTATCTTTCGTTCGATTTAACCTTTGTCTATATGGGTCTCCTTTCGCTATCTCAAACGCGATTCTATTATACAACACCCGGGCCTTTCCCCTGTCCGTGCCAACTTTCACTATCCCGGCGAAACGAGGACTAAATTTATTTCACAATAGATTGATTTATGCAGACTTCATCCTATTATTAGACTTCCGTGTTGCGCTTAAGCGGCTTGTTCCTTTTTACGTCGCTCATTAATCACGACAGGAAACTGACAGATATTGTTTCGTGTTCGGCTTTCACACTCGTACCTTTGACCCAAATTTAACATTTTATAGTTTTGCACTCCTGTTCTATTACCTTTGTTCTCTTTGTGTACCCAATCGCGGAAAAATAACGGCTTTTGTTGCACTAAATTGCGCTCCGACTTATAGTACCTACTTGGAGTTAGTGTACACTCGTTAGGTTTATGTATTTGGTGTTTGAAAGTTGGAGCTGAATAAGCACGCTTTGGTGAATCATCAATTTAGACAAACCTTGCTCCACATTCTTAGTATTGAGCAATCGGTAAATAACTCGATACATTACCTGTGTTTACGACAAACATAAACATACTTTATCTCTTCAGCCATTAAATATAAACGCCGCAATTGCTACAAGATTGCTTGCAACCATCAACTTCCGTATTTTCAAAGTTATTGATCATTAGAAATAAATAATATATTTAATCTACCGATATATATGGAAGTACTAATTCAGACGGCACCGTCTGTTTTCAATATACCACAAGAGTGCACATGGCACGTATCGATTTCACAAAAATTGGACAATCTGTTGCAAAAATTCGACGTCTAGACAGAAATGTAAATCGGGGGGGTATGGTAAGTTGAAAAACTTGGCTCCTACACGAGACTAGAAGAAATACACATCGATTTTTTCGTATAACGTCTTCAAATTGTCCCGACGTAAAATATGAAGAAGAAAACTCCTTCAGACGGTATGCTATTAGGGGACTGTATTTGTACGCTTTTACTTAGCAAATTACTCATCTCTGAACTTGGAATGTATAATAAAAATAATATAGCGAAATACTCCTTTACCCTTGGGAAATGCTTCTCGGTAACTCGGCGATAACTCGCCAAGTTTAGAGGTAAAAATATTTAGCAGAAATATCTGCTTTGTGTTATTTTTGCGCTACTGAATCTATTTGTTAACTTCGAAGAAAGTAACTTTTATTTTTAGTAGTTTATTAGATCGTCGTAATATCCGTAGGAAATTGGTCAATTATTTTTTAAATTTACTTTACTTATCTATTAAACTATTGTTGTGTTAACTGGTATGAGTATTATGGTGTTTAATAGAGCCAATACACTCTAAAGAATTAGTTACAAACACACATTTATTTATAGGAAATGCTGAATTATCTCGAATTTTGTGATTAGGGCAATCCAATTAATAATGCGGATGAAAAAATGTCCTTACAAAATAGTCGTTTCTTAGCATTTTAAACAAATTGTACTTAAAAGCAAATCAGGTTTTCCAACAGGTGACAAGCAACAGTGGCTCACAACGCTATCTTCTACCATATTATCTTATGTATCACTAAGTCCTATATGTCACATGGGCTCAATAAAAATGATATCACTATTATCATATTCCAGGTCACGTCGGCGGCTGCGGCGTGACGGACGAGGTGGTGCAATGGATGGAGCGCATCCAGAACTCGGGCGTGGACGACGAGCCGGCCGCTTCGCCCGCGCCCGCTTCGCCCGCGTCTTCCACGCGGACGTACCACCACGCGTCGTCGCCGGTGCCCTCACATCCTAATAGCTTGCGGGATGATCCGCCAAGGTAATTATATGATAATTGGAAATTTTAAAAATCTTCTCAATAAAAAAAATCCTTACCTGCTCACTTGTTGTACCGGCCAGCGTACCACCACGTATCGTCGCAGGTGCCCTCGCACCCGAACAGCTTGCGGGATGATCCGCCAAGGCAATGATTATGATTTATCTTTCGATATTGAATAATGGTCTAATTCTCTGTTTGATATTACTAATAAGTAATTGTAACAACCACAACGTGCAAATATAAATTATATTTCCAATAACTTGAAGTATACAATAAAAATATTAATTTTCCTGTGCAAGTAATCTTCTTCATCATTATTGATTAAATACAATACAATATTTTGACCATCACATACCCGCCACACAATACAAATGAGCAAATAATATTCAATCCACATTTCCACTCTCTCGGATCGAAAATGTTCAATGAATATTATAATAATTGTTTAAGGCTTCATTCTCATACATATATGAATCTCGACGTGCTCCGGCATCCGCCATTACGATCTCCGTCACAATAATAATGAACATATGTATTATCTTCATTCTTCATACCCGTATAGATATTTTTCGCGTCCCTTATAATGTTTCCTTGGTAACGCTATGCTAAAACGCTGTCGTCTTAAATCTGTTTGATATTCTTGGGTGGTTCCATAAATTTGTTATTGTTCTGGTACATAAAATTTTCCAAGATTACTTTTTTACTAAGCCGTTAAAAGGGTCTCTCGTTAATCATCTGCTCGTGTAATAATGTAAGTAATTAAAATTAAACGCGTTATGGACTTTCTTTGTACGCAGTTTACCCCCGTTGGTTTCATTACATGCACTTATTATAGGTTGTTAAGTGTATTATCGATTTAAAAGTAGTTAGAGATTATGACGGAACGGATGAAAATAAATGTGTAAGTACATAGTGGAAAAGTGAAAACACATACACGCTTAAGTTATGTATATTTGTTTACTTTAGAAGTATAATTGTCTAGACAAAATTGGCCGCATGAAGGATAGACTTCACATATACCTATAACATACGTGGATATACAATGTTGGTTCACATGTGCACAACTTCGTCTCGCAAGTGAAGGAGATTTATTTCTGAATGACTGTGCATAATTCTAACAAAGTTTATACTTTCCTGTAACGTTTCTTTATTTGACGCACGTCGAAACAAACATACATCATACATTTGAGTCGCTTGACATGTAAAGGCAATTAATTTACAAATTAATGTTATGCTGATATGAGATTTTGTCCTACACTATTTTAACCATTAATTTGTATGCATTGTAAATATAGCACTTTGTTATGGTACAAAGCTAAAACGTGAAACGAAATGAATAGAAGTATACAGTGATGGTTTAAAATCAAGCATGCCATTTTATTTTTCCTAAATAAGTGACCTCTTGCTTTCTTGCTAGGTATAACCAGATTATTACGTTATTAATTATTAGTAATAACAACAGAACATGGTTATTAACAATAATATAATAATAATGCAACATTCCACAGGCACTGGGAACACCACCTCCACAACAAATACTCGCGCGCGGCGAACACGGCGGAGCATGCGCGAGCGAAGCGAGCGACAGAATCCAAAGTGAAGAACACGTGTTCGCTGTACATACAGACAGACCCACTTATATGGAAACATGTGAGGGAGGGGTTTCCGGATGTGAGTGTTTCAAGTTTTTGTTTAATGTAGTGCTTAAGTAATTTTATTCACGTATAATCACGTGTATGATTGCTTTATGTACCTTGAGTTACTTGTTTTGAATTTTTGCGTCATTTATAAGTGGGTGGATAGGGGATAAATTCGATTTCAGGTCAAGATATTTAAACCATAATTTGTATTTTTAAATATTTTGGCACAAATGTAACTTAAAAATTCAATTACCAACCATTTTGAATAGAAGATTAGACTGAAGTGAGTGAATCTTTTCACAGCACAATGATCGCAGCAAAAAGAACGAAATCGACATGAAGACGCGCGAGGAGATACTGTCGCTCATCTCGCACCACGTGACCGCCGTCAACTACATCTACAGCGGCACCAAGTTCGACGGGCGGCGTGAACACAGGAACATACAGTTTGAAGTGCAGAGGATTAAGGTGAGAATAGAATAGAAATAGAAATAGAAAGCGTTTTATTTGCCACCATGTAAAAAATATATAAATCTTAGTAATATAATACACAAAACAGAAAAAAAAAAAGATAGCAATGGAGGCAAAAAGGACTCCCCGTCAGCAAAGCAGCAACAATTATTTAAAATGTATCGCTGCACTGATTTTCAGAGGAGACCACGTGACTGCAGTACAGATGCAATGATTCAGTATTAAATACAAACACACACCAACGCACGCCTACGTACACCAACGCACGTACGCACTCACACGTGCACACACGGACGCATAGATTCGTACGCAAACACACACAAACACGCACGCATGCATTTCGCACGGGTGCACATATAATTTGTACGTATATAAAATGTAATTGTTAAGTTTTTAGGCGATAAACGTGTAACAGATATTAGAGACTTGAAACTTATATCAACAGTGCGTTATCTAATGAGGAACATTCATAACACAAATAAAAGTTAAATATTTAAAGCGCATTGCGCGCTCGCAAATTTGTAAAAATAGGAGAAATTTTAAATCACAGAACCCTCTACGTGACCTATAACTGGCCTACATCATGTAGGTACATAACCGCAAACACGTCGGCCAATTAACAACAGTGTCACTGCACAATATCGAAAGGTGATATTCAGTGTGGTCATGGAGCATAAAACGTGATAAACGAAGCCGGAGAAAGCCAGGAAATGCGATTACACAGCGATGGCCCACTTTACATAACAGATCGATACCATGGCGGATAATTGAATGCATTTAACGTGCATTTGTCACTGACACTTTTTATTCCATGGATGTACCATTTCCGTCGCGGTTTGATATATATTGTAATTTGTAACGAATTGTTTAATTTGGCGGTTTTTGTGTGAAAAAGTAGCGTTATACTTTTTGTATATCTTTTAATAGAATTGCATTGAACTTCTGGATTGTAGATCCATTTCTAATTCTATTGTCTTTCACAAAAAATAAATACCCACTGATGATACCTTACTAATTTTGTAGATATTTAAGTATAATATAGCCTAAAATAAAACATTATTTTTTTAAGCGAGTGCCAATTGAGTCGAATTTATAACAGTCAAATACTACATAGCGCAAAATCAACAAGCTAGCTATATTCGAAACTTCAAAAGCACCGCCTAAAACAAACCAAAACAATAAAGTTAACAAAAGTAATTAATCTATTTTAAATTTTAGTCTAATTCGTGCTTAGTTTCCTGTCCTTGCACATGTGTTAATTGACTAAATTAGAAATCATATCTGAAAACGAAAATGGTCACAAGGTCATGCACTTATTAGCCATAATTAGTTTTTAAATTCATGATTCATCAAATTTATTGACTGGTTTCTACATTTACGGAATCTAGTTTTACATATTTGTTAACATTTTATTTATTTTGGTCACATACAAAAATCTAAGACTTAATTATTGATTGATAAGTAAATGGTATTTATTCAAATAGCCATCACGCCATCCATTATCTTAAATTCTATGCAAACATTCATACATGCATATGAACTCAATTTACTAAGAAACGAATCATACAAAATACATCATCACGATACACGATAAGTATATAAATACATTCAGTACTAAATCAATATCACTAAATATTTTATAGAAAGAAAAAGTTCTTTCTCTATCAAAACTTTCCAAATGTCCAGGGGTTTTCCTTGTGAATTAACTATTATCAATAGAGATATTTTGATGTGACGCTCTTACTCACTATAAATATATTTTGTTTGTTTATTCAATTGTGATTTCTTAAAGTTATAATGCCTGTACGAGAGTTTCAAGATCACAAAATGGCGGATATTTCCCGCCGCATTTTTATATCAAAATCTATTTAATGAAATAAGATTAACAGATTTTTGACTAGATTATAATTTTTTATGTGGCCTGTGACATTATTCACGTAAAATATGCCATACTTACACTATTTAAAATTTAATTTATTCCTATGACCTATAGATAATTTGTCTCTACAGATCGACGACGACTCAGCGTGCAAAAAGCATGCGTTCGCGACAGAAACGAACCAGTTCTGTTGGGAGAACATTGACGTGTCGAACTTTCTGAACCTGCACTCGCTGGGCAACCACGAGGACTTCTGCCTTGCGTACATGTTCACGTATAGGGACTTCACGGGCGGGACGTTAGGTATGTTTATCTCTTTACGTAGTTTTAAGCAGCAGTTCGTTACAGAAACGAACCAGGTCTGTTGGGAGAACATTGACGTCTCGAACATTCTGAATCTGCACTCGTCCAAACCATGAGGACTTCTGCCTTGCGTACATGTTCACGTATAGGGACTTTACTGGCGGGACGTTAGGTATAGAAACCCAGTTTTTCATATGTTTTGTTTAGATTTGATTGCGAAAAACTGTGAGTAGATCTTGTAATATATGACCCTTGATCCTGCTGTTACTTGCAGATAACTTCGCTATGTTTTTGCAATAATTATGATGATAATCTCAATAAGAACTTTTTTTAATTTATAACTTGTATTGTATAAGTACGTGTTACAACTTCTTTAATTGAATTAACGTTAATTTGTTCATTATGTTGTTGTTTTAATTACTATTTTCTTGCTTCTTTAACCACTTTACAAAAAAAATATCACTAAATTTGTTGGTAGAAGTGCCACTCCAAAACGAGGGTAGTTTACAAAATTACCATACATTTTCCTTATAAAAGTTTACAAAATAAAAATAAATTATGAATTTGCGTTTGAAGCACCTTTAATTAATTTAATTAAAATTCACAGGTCTAGCCTGGGTGGCAAGCGCGAGCGGTGCGTCCGGTGGTATTTGCGAGAAATACAAAACGTACACAGAAACAACTGGCGGGTTGTACCAAAGCACGAAGAGGTCACTCAATACTGGCATCATTACGTTCGTCAATTACAATAGCCGAGTGCCGCCCAAGGTCAGCCAGTTAACGTTGGCCCATGAGATCGGACATAACTTTGGGTCGCCGGTAAGTGAAAAATGATTCGAATGTGGAATTTTCGTTTCTATGTACATTCAGTGGAATTGATTACAGAAAAATAAAAGATATTTAAGTGTTACTGAAAACGATCAAATCATAATTTCGATTTGGTCCTTCGAGTAGGATTTACCTATCATCTGCTAATCCCTCTTATGGCTGATACTTTATCAAACACTCGAATCAAATGAAAGTAAATTGGAAAGTTTTTCATTCACCTCACGATCTGTACCATCAAATATGCGACGTTCAATGTGATTTCTGCAAACATATTTTCGACATTTTCCATACAAAAGCTGTATTTTTCTAATTTCTTTATTATTGAAGAGAAACTTCTTTATCGGGGTTGGACAAAAATTTAGTGTAACATTTTTGCGTTACGCCATACGCGTGACATTTTTGCGTTACGCCGTACGCGTGACATTTTTGCGTTACGCCGTACGCGTGACATTTTTAAGGTCATAAAGAAGTTTCACTTCTTACGTGTGTACTCTAGTACACGCATACATTTTTTTTCCTAATAAATGCCACTATTCCATAGCACGACTACCCGTCCGAGTGCCGTCCGGGCGGACAGCAAGGCAACTACATAATGTTCGCCTCAGCAACGTCCGGGGACCGTCCGAACAACAGCCGCTTCTCGGCGTGCTCAGTGAGCAACATCAGTAGCGTGCTGGACGCGGTGAGAGATGGTCGCAAGCGAGACTGTCTCAAGGAAAGCGCTGGGGCCTTCTGCGGGAACAAGATCGTCGAAGTCGGGGAGGAATGTGATTGTGGTAAGTGCGGTTTGAGAAAAAAAAAGATGGGTTGCACTCCGGGAGTGCCGGCAGAAGTGAAAACTTGATTATTAACGTTGAGCATGTTTGATATTTTGGAATGGTATCCGTCTTACGCTTTTTCGATCAGGTCACGTGTCCTGACGCGAGTTTAAGATTTTATACCCATTACAGAAAAAGTGCTCAACGCCGCTAAAGAAGTTTTCACTTTAAAAATACAAAAAAGACCTGCACCTATGCTATTTTTTGTTCCAAATAAAGAATTTTGAATTTGAAAATAAAATGCTCCGTGTTTCCTTTAAATGTTAAGCTCCAGAGATGATTAGAGAAAGACATGTAACTCATATGAAACGATGAAACTCACTTATAACGCTGTATGCTGCGTGTAGACGCACCTACGTGCGTACTTGCGACGCTGCGGGCATGCGTGCTTGCGTTTTGTGGATGGACGGTGGTTCTGAGTTATTTTATTCAAAGCCGTATTAATAATATATTTTTGTATTAATATTATTAGCCCATACTTTTTATGTGATAAAATTAATTGTGTGAGGTATTCATTTTTTAAAAGTGCACACATGCACCGTTCAAATTCTTGCATTTGAACGGTTTAAATTCATGTTAATGAAAATTAATTGTATTTTTTAGGTTATGATGAAATCGAGTGCAAAGACCGATGTTGTTACCCGCGACAAGTGAGTCAGTTCGATCTGGAGCGCAACATGTCCGCCAAGGGCTGCCAGCGAAGGGCCAATACACAATGCAGGTAAGATATAACAGCTGAAATCTGAATATGGTTTAAAATGCCTTTCGTTAAACTTTTTTTAATTGTATATTATTTAAACTTTTCTATTGTACGTAAAATAACAATAATTTGAAATTTGTCATTTTTATAATTAACATATTAATAACGCGTAACATTGCTAACGTGTGTATAATTTAATCGAACCTGAATGCACGGGTAGTTTAGTATGCCGGGCCCGTAATATCACGCGCAGACGTGCGCGTTTTCCTACATATTATATGCGTGTGTATCTTTATCCTGCGCATGTGCATACGCACACATTAAACCTACATGTATACATTGTATACATGTAGGTTTTATTATGTAGGCTTTCCGAATCGGTGAAAAATGTTATGACGATTCAAAAGTGCTTTTATAAGAAGTCTAATTGAATAAATAAATGTTTGAAGTTTGGGTATATGTAATATGTAATGGCGCATCCACACTAACCGCCGGCTTACGCCGCAGGGTTTCAGACCGCCTTGCCGCGCGTGCCGCATTTGCATAATGGCGGTGGCACGGCCGCCGCTCATGCCACTGGGCATATGTGGATGCGGCATTATATTAACCTACACGTGTCCGCGTTCCAGCCCGTCGCAAGGGCCGTGCTGCCACGCGCAGACGTGCCAGTTCGTGCTGGCGTTCCGCAACCAGACGTGCCGCGAGGCGAGCGAGTGCAGCCACGCGGCCGTGTGCTCGGGCCGCGCGCCCGACTGCCCGCCGCCCAGAGCGCTGCCCGACCACACGCACTGCAACAACGGTATGTGTACATGCGTTCCGCAACCAGACGTGCCGCGAGGCGAGCGAGTGCAGCCACGCGGCCGTGTGCTCGGGCCGCGCGCCCGACTGCCCGCCGCCCAGAGCGCTGCCCGACCACACGCACTGCAACAACGGTATGTGGCATTTATCGTGTCCACCGATGGGCCGGTTCCTACCTCCTTAAAACGATATTTAAGGAGATCCAATCCCAACCAATTCCTTTAAAAAGTTTAAAATCAACCACTTTATGTATTGAAAATATTTAACATTTTTATGTTTATATCCAGGCACGCAGATCTGCATAAAGGGCGAGTGTAGCGGCTCGATCTGCCTCGCGTGGAACATGAAGGAGTGCTTCCTGTCTTCATCACCAACACGTGTGGGTGATGGTGTTACCGCTGTAGTGGACCGGAGGGCGCTATGCCAACTGGCGTGTCAGACTGGCCCAAGACCGGACTCATGTCGAAGTACTGCGGAGTTCGCGGCCCAAGTTGGTCTGCCGCCTGGTGGAATCAGTTTGCGGCCAGGATCGCCGTGTGATAACTTCCAGGTACGTTAGCGCGTATTCAAAACATTGTAATTAGAGGTAACCAAAATTAGAGGTAACTTCGTGGTGTTTTTTTTATCGAATCAATTTTAATATTTTATGTAATTGATCAAACAGAATTATAGAGAATATCTTCTAGTTTGATATATGTATATTTTTTAGATTTGGTCTTGAATATTACACGTACCATCTAATAGAAGATTGGTAATTTTGCTTCATACCCCCTCTTAATAAGGTTTTGGTCAAGTGCCCTACTTTGAATTTTATTTTTCCTTTTAAAATGTTTCATAAACATCATAATATGTAGTAAACAGTCGAAATATATATATAATAATTTTTTTCAGGGGTACTGCGACGTGTTCCTCAAGTGCCGCGCGGTGGACGCGGAGGGCCCGCTGGCGCGGCTCAAGAACCTGCTGCTGAACCGCGACACGCTGCGGGGCCTGCAGGAGTGGGTCACGGAGAAGTGGTGGGCCGTGCTCATCGGCGGCGTGGCGCTCGTCGTGCTCATGGGCGCCTTCGTCAAGTGCTGCGCCGTGCACACGCCCAGCTCCAACCCCAAGCGCCCGCCCGCTAGGTGAGCGCACGTTTATTTATACCTGTAGGTATATTTTGTATTATTTGTGACATGACAAGAATCTTTTTGAAGTGAAACTTCTTGTCTTTTTCTTTTTGTTATATTGTCTGTTTTTAGTTGGTGCTGAATAAAGTGTATTTATTTCATTCTTAAGGCGCGTTGAGAGTAAAATTTCAAATACCGTCACGTTATGGAGTAAGGCGACGATTTTGGTATGATTGAATCTTGCCAAAGAAGTTTCACTTCTGACATGCGTGTTCGGCACACACGCTCTTTTATATTTCTAGCATTCAAAAGCTTTATTAGAAACTCTTTTAAGCTATTGCATAGCTTCTATCGCGGGCCTTGAGCGCGGGGACCGAATCCAGAAATTCCGTAACGAAAAAACCTCACGCTCCCCACTCCGACGGGCACGGAGGTGTGGCTTGAAGGCATAGCATGCAATAGCTTTACCGCGGCAGTCCCCGAGTGCCACACGTTTTTTTGAAGTGAAAACTTCTTTAGCGGCGTTGAGCACTTTTTCTGAAGGGTATAAAATTTTAAACTCGCGACCTGATCGAAAAAGCGTAAGACGGATACCATTCCAAAATATCAAACATGCTGAACGTTAATAATCAAGTTTTCACTTCTGCCGGCACTCCTGGAGTGCAACCCTTCTTTTTTTTTAATGTCTTTAAATGTTTTACCAGGCGGCTGTCAGAAACGCTGCGTCGGCCGATGAACACGCTGCGGCGCATGCGCGGCGCGCACGGCGCGGGCGCGGCGGACGCGCGGCGTGCGGCGGCCGGCCCCCGCCCGGGGCACCGCCGCGCGCGCAACCACAAGGGGTACGCGCCGCCGCTCGCTTACTGCGCGAGGGACGCCGGTGAGTGTGTATTACGTAGTTCATTAAAGAAACGAATCTTCAATGGCGGCCAAAGCTGACACTGACGTATGGTAAGGTCAGCAAAAAAGAAAATAAAAATAACGTAAATGGATAATTATTTTATTAATTATTTCAAATTGTTTGTTGACAAACTTTTTTTGTTATGGTATTTGTGTATTTATATGAATTATTTATATTTATGTATACAGAATGTAACAAAATCCCCATAATATTTGTAATGAGCCCATAAAACTGAACAACTTTTCCCAAAGAACATATTTTGTCAAATTCCAATAAAACATTATTTACTTTCGCAAATGCATAATTGTCATTGTAAATTTATGATAAAAACTATTATAGAGAAAATCAAATACATTTTAGTGATTTTATTTTTCCATTTTTTTTTTGCATGCCGTACGGCCGTGTGTAAGCGAGAGGGAATGATAAGCGCCGCCATTGAAGATTCGTTTCTTTATTGAACTGCCTTATACACAATATACAGATACAACCAGTCGGGAAACTTCATACAACATTTTTGAAATGACTCACATACACAAGAAAGCGTGTTTACGAGAATTGTAAAGGGTATCGAAGGGTATTATGACAATTGACAGATATAAGAATACCCTTAGACACGCTTGCTTGTGTGCGTGAGCCATTTCGAACGTTTTGTATGAAGTTTCCCTACTGTATGTATGTATGTATATTGTGGTGTGTATGTGCCGCTATAGTGCACACGGGTGGCATACCAGTGGTGACGCGTATTTTGACACGCAACAGAACCAAGCGTTTACAGTAATGCGCAGAGCAGAGCATGCCGTGCCGCGCATTTATACTACAAAAAAACTATAATCGAGCCAATTTAATAGGCAACATTTGACGTCTATCAATTTTATCTTCATAGGGTGGTAACCTGCTTATAAACATCGATTAAAGTGAATTAATCGATACGGGCTTGAAACATTTGTCAATCGAACTTGAAACACATGTCAATAATTTATGATGATTTTTATTCCCAAGTTATCAATGCATTCGATTCTAATTGTCAGATTTCGATTTTTAAAGTAACGTCTCTGGTATTTAAAAAGAAAAAAGGTTTATTGACACAAAATTGTAGCGACGTCAGTTTTTTAAATCAAAAATTGTTTACTATGTTTAGAATGGTTTATCAGTAAAGTCAAATTCTAAAATTACTTGTATCGGTCATTATTATTATAAATATGTAATCGTAATTGAAAAAAGTTAAGCAAATGTGCAGTTCTAACAAAACGAAATATCATATTATTCTATGTCGTCGTTACTAGGTTACGTTGTTGAATTTTGTTGAACTGTCAAATGTTGCCTATTAAAATGGCTCTACTATAACTGAATATTTCCAGTAACTTATATTGAATTTTGCAGCTACATTTTTAGATTTCAACTAAAAAAATAACAAACAGTATATTCTGTCACTTTTATTATATCAGTAGGATGTACACTAAACAGTTATAATGTTCCATTTCCAGCCCCGGTAGCGGGCGCGGGCCCGAGCCGCCGCGAGCCGTACGCGAACGCGTACCCGCAGGCGTACGAGATGCGGCCCGCGCACAAGGTCTGACCCAGCCCGCTGCTGCCGCTGCTGCTGCTGCTGCACGCGCACCAACACCGGCAATAGCGTACAAGTGTACAAGTGTAAAAGTGTATAAGTGTACATGTGTACAAGTGTACATGCGTACATGTGAACATGTGTACATGTGTGCAAGTGTACATGCGTACAAGTGTACATGTGTACAAGTGTACATGCGTACATGTGTACATGCGTACAAGTGTACATGCGTACATGTGTATATGCGTACATGTGTACATGCGTACAAGTGTACATGCGTACAAGTGTACATGTGTACAAGTGTACATGTGTACAAGCGTACATGTGTACATGCGTACAAGTTTACATGCGTACATGTGTACATGCGTACAAGTGTACATGCGTACATGTGTACATGCGTACAAGTGTACATGCGTACAAGTGTACATGCGTACAAGTGTATGCGTTCCAGAGCCAATAGCGCGTACTGTGACACACACGCACTTACGCGCGCACTAACATCACCAATAGCGTACAAGTGTACATGTGTACAAGTGTATGCGTTCCAGAGCCAATAGCGCGTACTGTTACACTTACACTTACGCGCGCACTAACATCGCCAATAGCGCACAAATGCGCATTACATATGTACTGAATGTAACAAAGCGCTAACTGTGACACACACACAGACGCACCAACATAGGAAAAAAAACAACGCAGCCAACATTAGCGCGCACTCACAAACACATACAACATTACCACACGCGCCCGTAACTAAGACTGTAAGACATCTGTATCTATATACAAGCAGTCCATTATACATACATACATACATACATACATAAGAACTAACCCCAGTTGTACACAGTTAAATTAATATGAATAACGTGTAGATACAATTTCTAGTTAACGTTTACACAGATACACAAACACGCAAGAATCAAACAAATAAAAATGTATCGTGACAACTGTTCGTATTTCAATGTATAAGACAGTCAAAACGTGTATATTTAAAGCACACACATGTGAAAATAAATGTGCGTAAACTAAAATAATATCCTCTGTCAACACACACATGTAATATAAATTGTTAATACGTTATTAATAGTGTGATACTGTCACCTCCTTAAAACCTCTCATTTTCAAAACTTAACAATAAAAGACAAAAAAGCTAACACAGTTTTGATACTCATAATTCTAATATACTCAAAAGAACCGAAAAGTTCTACCAAAAAATTAAAGTGTTGTCATAAACATTCATTATCATCCCATTATTATTCCAACCGCAAAGAAATCCATCAAAAATCATTTTCCAAAAGAGTATAGACTTCGATTCTCAGTGTTGTTGTTTTCTATATAAGAATAAAATATTCACTGCCATTATACATCACGTAGAAAAAACAGCGTAATACATTTTATTATTAAGGCAAGTTTACATTAAGCCACTTACTGGCGACATTTGCTCTGTAACATTGATTCAAGCGTGTAATATTTTTACAATATACACTAATATCAACGTCATACAATACACTTAATATCACCGTTTCATCGCATTGCACATTTTATGTAATAATAATATATGTAGTTGCATTTATTAAAATATTACCCGAGACGTTCCATAAATATTGTATTCGTCAAGTATTATATGTTATTAAGCGAGTTTATCGTTCATAATTTGCATTATTTCAATGTATTTCATACCTCCATATATCATTGTCAAATCGTAAATGAAGCACCGATATATTCATAAAATCACGATGTCCCAACTCCCAAGAGCGCGTAAGATATTTGAATGTTAATAGGCATGTAAATGAAACTGTTGATATAGGTTCATTATTGAAAATTGAACATTTTAATGTGATAAAACCCTTTCCCCGACCTTAAAGAAATTGTTGTTCACCATTTTTAAGACCTCGACACATTGAATCCAAAAACCGTTTCATTTACACTGTTACACGTTTTTAGCGAACCCAATTTGAAGATAGTTAAAAATGTACTATGAGAAAACGACTGTATAAAAACTACGCTAAGCTCAATCAAAACCGCATCGTGTTCCACAAAATTAGCTATTATTTTTGTACAAGAAATAGAAAATTGTCGTTAGTCGGTTGCCGCGTGAACCGACCGGACCTGTGTATATTTTTGTATATAAGCGACATATACAAATGCGATGTAAAAATATCATGCAAATACTAAATAATCGTACTGTTATGAGACTTTTATATAAGTGATCCGTTGTTTTATTGGAATCTCCGTAAGTAATTTTTATGTCATTGTTTTAACGTATGTAGTTGTGACGTGGGGAAGTGTATAGGTGCCATTATAGAGATTTGTATTCCAACTTTGTTACGCCTCCTTGTTCGTAATTATACAAAATTGTCTCAAAATTATATCATTTACGTATGGGCTCAATAATCCTCAATCTATGTATTAAGTATATTTTCGTCGATACGGCCATATTGGAGATGTAATTATTAGGGTTGTCTTTGTATAAAGCTCAAATTGAAAATTACCATCAATATTGTTAAGATGTACCCAAATTCAATTTTCATGTAGAAAATTAATAACAATGATTAGTCTTCCTATGGCAAATAAATGTAATGTTTATAATTTACTTTAATTTAGTAGGAGTAATATGAAATTTAAACAGTATTGCCAAATGATCAAATGTTATTAGACTGATGTTTCGATATAAATTGATTTGTTTGAAAGCGCTGAAGGCGCGCGGTCGCTCAAAATTGTTCCATTAGTGATTCGTCTCGTTACTCGTATATGTATTGCATATCAACATTAAGTTTGTTCGGATACTCGATCTGTTGTACAGTTCAGTTCGATTGATCTCTAATACATAAATATTATTTCGTTCGAACGTATTACGTAGTATAACTCCGTCGTGCAAGCCAAAGAGCATGATGTATTTTTTATTATTTCTATACATTAATATTAAGGATAGTTATCGTATAAGTATACCATGTTAATGCCATTTTATTAGAGAATGTCGGTATAATACGCAGTCTTGTAATGTACTATAAGCCTTGTATATTTGTATGTAACTGTGAGGAGGTCCGTAGAGCGACTCGACCAATTTGACTCGTGTATATCGGTGGTTAGCTATTGACCATCGAGTAGTTATCAATGGCATTATTTCTCCTAAGTATAAGCTAGTTTACCGTAATAGATTATTTAAACAGACAATGTGAATATTTTTAATTAACGAGATAAATGTTACAACATGTGATTTCAAAATAACAAAAAATACAATAAATTTTACATGATCTTACATGGCTTTTATTTTATTTTTATACCTTACCTAACTACCTTAACTATCATTATCAGAAATAAGTATTTGTAAAACTCATCAATTTATATTATCATCAGAGAAACGTTCAATATGAATGTGGAATGATTTATAATAAGTAAGATTTCATTTCATTTCATTTCATACGGTTGTCTTTTACCGTTGAAACTGAAATCAATCTGAAAATAAGACAACATTTTAACGAAAGGAAAATGATTGTTTTAAAATTAAGTTAGAACTAAGAATGAAAAGGACAAATAATAATAGTACCACTAGTAGTGAAAGGGATAGAAATATAAAACACCAAAGTAATATTTAAAAATTTATTGTGTAAGGTACTATTCATATATACAAGTTACAAAATGTCTTATATTAGAGCGTATTACTTGCACGCATGCAACAAAATGTCTAAAATACAAAATGTGTGTTTAGTGCAAATGTATTGTCTTTTGGTAAACGTTTAGCCTCGGCGGTTAATCTAACAAGGTTATGGATTTGCTCTGAATGATTAATGTATTAAAGATAATCCTCTAATTGACTGCTATGTTTGTAGAATTACATCATTGTATGAGATCATTCTGATTCTATAAAGGACTGAGAACAGTAGGGTTTATTAACAGTTAAACTTGTAAAATATTAAAGGATAAAACATGATGATTGACAATATAAAAAGGTGCCTATTTATATACTAGGCACTATAAAGAACCGAATAAGATAATAACTACGAGACAAAATATGCCAATTAGGAAATTTTTTGTAAGCGAAATATTTTATTCAAATGCTTGACACTTTCGAATTATGTTTACATATAGAAGCACCAAAGGAATTGAGTTATAAGAACAAAAAAGAAAAACTATAAAAAAAGATGGAAATTTCTAAACACGTGTTCAAAGCACTAACAAAATTGAGTAAAATAATAAAACCGTAAATGAAGATTACTAAATAATTTATTTGTTACATGACATGATTAACTATTTTAATGTTTTCAAACGCCATGGACAGTCTGCAATTCATAACTTGCTCTATATTGCTACCTATAAAGTATCAAAGAAATATAAAACAATTATAAAAAATCTGATCATAACTTTAACTAACATGTTATGTGATATTCACTTAAATGCTAATACGAGAAAGCTTAAATCTAATTAATCTATCATATTATAAAAAAAAAAACTGTCTGATAGCACATGTATAAAAGCCAAATATAATTTAGACAGACACTATAAACGTAAATTTATAAATAATAATTGTTACAATTCTATGTAATAAAGCTAAAACCTATCAAAATACATTATTTCGTTTATGACAATACTTATTGGAAAGGAATACTTTACCAGTCTTTTAAGGCCCAAAGAATGCAAATATGGAATCGTGAATATTATTTTTGTGTGAGTAATACATCTAACAGATAAACGAACACAACTTATAAGTTTAGAACTATCAGGTATTACAAGAAGTGCGGTATAAATAATAACCTCGTAAACTACAATGTCCTATGTCATAGAAATGTCTTTCTTAACATTATGGAAATTCTAATTATTCTAATAATAATTAATGCAGAATAAATTAAGAATGCAATAGCATTTGCTCCTGCTTGTAAACTTCGTGGTAAGCATTGCGTATCAAAACGTAAGGGAAGCACGACTCTAGTAGATCCATTGTAAGGAACGGCGACTCTTGCACAATAAGGTCTAGAAGCAAATATACAGATTCGCGATTCCTTATTGCTTCTTTATCAGTTTCTTGACCCAGCCGTAACAAAGAAGACGAAGCGAGAGCTAAGAATTCCTTCATTCTATCTTCTATATCGCCCTGGCCACATATCGTGAACAAAGCACCGAATATGTGATTGATAGCAGGTGCCATGCAATGAATATTGTTCGCATGACCTTCTAAAGATGGACGATAAAACGAACCTTCGCTTCGTGCTAGTCTTGGAAGAGAAACTGCAACAAACACCATCAAGAGACATACGATAAGATGTTCTTCTTCCTCGAGCTCAGCTTTATGTTGACGTAAAGCCGAGGCTAATGTGGGATCAACTTTGCACGGCAAGCCAGCCGCCGAACACATCTCAGATATGACTCGCATTGGATCTCCACTCGGTAACTGCTGCTGGAAGTCCTTAATTGAACTAATCAGGAACGGAATTCGCCGCTCTAAAACATCGAGTAACGATTCTTGTGCTATCTGGCGGAAGCTCAATATAACCCCTATTATTGTCATTCTTTGCAACACATTGTCTACTTGTTGTAGTCTTTTGAATTGTTCTCTCATAATTTCAGGCTTGTCAAAGTTAGTTCTAAGCATTTGGAGAACTTCTTTATTTTGTACGACTAATTTCTTTAGCTCCTGAACTTGACTCGCGATATGCCACATTAATGTCTCACTTAACAATTTCATTCCATATGGACCAATCAATTCCGCAAGAGCTCTCAATTCATTGATATCTGAATATTCCTCGGCATTGAAGGGTATCGCACCTTCGGCTGAAAGGCTTACGAATGCCTTTTGATTCATTGAAAAGCATATACTTCCAGCACTTACGCGCCGCAACAAGATTTCCGAATACCACTGAGTATATAGGGACGCTATAGTTTTTTCGCCATGGCTATCCATATTTTGTGTTTGTTGTAGAAGACAATTATTGAAAACACGCGTGATATCAATATGAACATAGTTTTCAACGGTTTGTAGAACATTCATATAGGCTCTTACGCTCACAAGCAGTTCGGAGGGTTTTGCTATTTCACTAGTATCTTGGTTAAACATTACCATGCCTACAAGTGCTTTGGAAAATCTCGTCTCCAAATGTTGGTGTAAATATTCGCGAGGTGCAAATGTATACTCCCATACATTGACTGTGGAGCAGTAGTTTATAGCAAAACACAGTTCTGTTAGTGCCATATGCAGTTTGTCCATTGTAGTTAACTCTTCCCTGGTCTTTCTGTAACTCTCAGCACCTGGTTTAACTATCTCAATGGGATTTTTCTTATTCTTATCTTTTTTTTTACGATTAGCAAGGTGGGCAATTGTTTGTGCACAATGCTTTGGAAGAAGTTTATCACTCATTGTACATTGCTCATCACAAATAGTTGTGATAATGTTTTTAGCTTCTTTTGCCATCTCATCAAGGAATATGTTAACTACAGAAAGACTCCTTTCTCTAATGTGATGTCTTTCTTCCGGACACAGCTCATGTGTACAGTTTTGGAAGTGGCTGCAAATTAGTGGGAATGCAATAATGTACCGATTTTGTGCTGGAAATTCTAAGCACATATGAAATTGACTTTCAAATATTTTATTGTAAAAACAAAACAATGACAAATCTGAGGTTTCCACCATAATTTCATCAAGGTTGTCAACCATTTTAGTGTGAAATACCATTTTATCAATAAATTGTGATAGTTCTCTTTGGTCAACTAAATTGAAAGGAGCTTTGCCAACTGATGTATACGCTTGAAGTCTAAACCAATCCAGGCGAAAAGCACGAAAATCGAATAACTCATTGCTTTCTACTTGTTTGACAGTCAGATTTGCAGCAGTATTGCACAATGAAGAGAGTATGATACTTTCATCTTCTGGACACACTTGTAAATTTTGTATCATAAGGTTCAAAGCCACAGCATCAAAACCTGACAGGTACTGTACATAATATCTTTGCATTACTTGGCTGTACTTACGAACTAAGGCTCTCAACTCTTCCATATGGAACAAGAGCTCTGGAAGTTGACGATCTACTAAATCTTCAGCAGATTTTCCTTTTACTTTTTGTGGGGGATTGTCATTATGCCGCAACAGCCAAAACACTTCATCTCTAGCATAGCAGAGGCCGATAAATATAAGCAATGCTTTAGGCCCCAGTAGTCCTGGCTGGTCAGTTAATATTAGACCAAGTTCCTTTAAAGCTGTTCTCAAAAATTTTCTTCTCTCTCTGTGCTTGTAACCAGCTTTTTGAACTGAATGATGATAGCAGTCTTTAACCTCGGATATCCTTTTTCCATATCCCTTTATACCATCAAAAAAGCCTTGAATGTATGAATGTATGTAGATGACCTCATCTCGGAATAGCGCAACTACCCAGCCAGATTCTAATGCACTCACCCACATTTTGTTTGCATGATCTTGTTGCAGCATCTGATGGCACATGGCAAAACCAAAAATCACCCATCTTTCTAACGACTCCAAAGAAACATACTCACATGACATAGTATTTGTTTCTGAAGGTTTTAAGAGCAATGCTGGGTTGCTTACTAGACTAAGCTTCTGTTCTGATCTCCAATGCTCTGCTGTAAGATTTCTAGCAGGATATACATGCCACAGTGAATTCAATGCACTCGATAGAACTTTTTGGTGTGTCAAAAATTCTTCAGATAGTTTTTTTAACGGTGCATCATAATCTACAATCAATTGACCGAGTCGAGGAAAGCTTGGATCAATTTGATTATGAAGCAATTCATGTGCCGCGTTGAATAATCCCAGAACTGCCTTTCTGTCTTCTACTCTAGAAAGTAGGATCATCAAAGATACATATGTAGTGACCAAGTCAAGATAATTTTTAGTCAATTCAAAATTAAGGGTCAAATCCAATGTCACTTGACATGCATCCATTATGTTTAAAAGTTCACAAACATTATCTTTAAAGTCAAGTAGATCAACAAATGTGTAGTAATAGAGAGATAAGGACTTTATTATTTCATTCTTGATATTTGTAATTGCTTGGAGACCTTTCACATCAATATTTGGGAATCTTCTAACAATATGTTTTATGGAGGATTCCAAGGTTTTATCAGAGAGGAATGCAGGCTTTGATTTAGCATCCCCACAGGCCTTTTTTATGTTGTAGATTCTCGTCAGCATGCCGATACCACGGTCATTGAGGATGATAAGCTTCTCAGCCAGCTTTTGCTGGCTGATATGGACTGATCTCGACAAAGTGGACATTCTGAAATAGAAGAGTGTGCTTAAACTCAATTGTCACTGAGGGGAACGTTATCTCATGACTATGATCTAATTGGTAAATCGCTTGTAAACAATTCATTACGTGACTAATTTCGGAAATTATACTATGCATTAAAACTTGAACTAAACAAATCAAGTGATTTAAATAAAACATTTGTTCAAGGGAACAATATTTATGAGGTGGATATTTGGTACTATTTGCCAAAACGGTAATGATTACAAAATATTGGATGTAATAATTGAACAAGTTATGTTATATGTAGCTGTGGTTGCACTAATGCCTTTTCAAACTTACTTGAATTTTGTCTGAGATAATTAGTGTTTATAGTTCCATTGTCCTACAAAATCACCACCTTTGTAAACTTGTTTTTCTCATTGAATTGCGCCTTATAAAATCCTTATCTGTTCAATAAAACAGGAAAAGGGAGTGTCGTTAATAAGCACACAATTCCCGTTGTGGCATTTGATTACCTGTCGCAATGACAACTACTGACATTAGTACCGCTTGACTTTTTTACTAGGTTTGTCTTTGCCATTTGTCTTTGGTAATAAAAAAATAAAAAAATAGAATGAAAGCACAGACTATTAATAATATACTACGTACAAAGAAAAAAGATCGAGGATTGTTCATGGTTTGAAAGTGGTTTGAAATCTTTCGAGTATTTATTATTACAGTAGTTTAAAGCGAGTGTGTTGCACAAATTGCTTAGTGCATAATCGTAAGCAGATGAGCTATAGGGCGTATTCAGAAAGAAAGCTTGAAACTTATAAGCGCTTATCGGCGCTTGTCACGTTCATATATTTTCCTGCGCGGGTTACCAGCGCTGACAAGTGCCGATAAGCGCATATAAGCGCTTATAAGTTTCAAGCTTTCTTTCTGAATACGCCCATAGATACTATATGATGACCCATAGACCCTTTCACACCTAACCAACTACCTAGGTGTGAAAGGGATAAAAAACATACAGGCGTCATTTAAGGTCATATTTTCTTGTTACAAGTTAATGTTCATACTGAAATCTCCAGTGTATTAGTTACAAGCTTCTTGCAAATAATTTATTGGACAGAGTATAGTACCCTAAGATAGTTGATAGTACCGCTAACGGACATTTATTTTTACACGCTTTATATTAGCTTCACCTGTATGTTTGTTTGTTTGTAACCGACTTCTTTGGGCACGATTTTAACCCACTTTAAACGGCCAGATTTCGTTCAAACTTTGTAGATTTATTGAGGACCGATGACAATACACTAATTTGATAAAATTATTCCATTTTGACGTGACAACGTCTTAAATTAGGTTGCGACTGGGAGTCACTTATGAAAAAGTGTAACGCTCGGTAACGTTACGATGAGTCACCGAACGAGAGAGAGGCCCGCCGAATGCCTTGCGTCTCTCTCCCACTCAACTATGATCGAGAAAAAGACGTTGTCACGTAAAATCTTCGCCCGTAAAACCGACTTTACAGGCAACCATTTTTTTTTTTAGTTCGGTTTCTATAAAAAGCGTGTTTTTTAGTTTTTTTAAACTAAGTATTATTTACCTGTAGTTTTTCAACGTGTTCGTATCTATCGTTTCTATTATCTGTGTGCAGGCTGCAGCTATATGTCAACTGTCGAATGTCATTATTCCTCATTCATTATCAATTCAATATTCTCGATTTCGTAAAGCTAAAAGCATTTTAAGATATAAAGCAGAGAAAACATTTAATAGTTAAGCTACTTGCATTCTTCATGAAGAAGATACCGGCCTAATATTATTTCTTCACCCTACAGAAAATAATAATCGTCCAACATGCCCCGAATTATGATAAAGGGCGGCGTTTGGCGCAACACCGAGGTATGCAAAAGTACAGGCTGAAAGGTTTATTTATTTATTGTATGGATATTATAATCACACTTACTTTAAATTTTAGGATGAAATCCTCAAAGCGGCTGTAATGAAATATGGCAAAAACCAGTGGTCACGTATTGCCTCGTTATTGCATAGAAAGTCTGCTAAACAGTGTAAAGCCCGTTGGTATGAGTGGTTGGATCCCAGTATCAAAAAGACGGAATGGTCCAGAGAGGAGGACGAGAAGCTTCTGCATCTCGCCAAGCTGATGCCAACACAATGGCGAACGATTGCACCAATTATTGGACGTACTGCAGCACAGTGCTTAGAAAGATATGAATACTTATTGTAAGTTGTTTCAATAATTATTTCTAAAGAGTTTATCTTCATAATTAGTTATATCTATCAATGAAACTTTACTTGTATACTGTTGTAAACATAAAACATTACTTTTAAGGGACCAAGCACAAAAGAAGGAGGAGGGTGAGGATATGGGAGATGATCCCCGCAAACTCAAGCCTGGTGAAATTGATCCAAATCCTGAAACAAAACCTGCAAGACCTGACCCTAAGGACATGGACGAAGATGGTATAAATGAATTGCATTTGATTTACAATTTTTGTATTAATAACTATTCTGATAAAGTATTCTGTTCTGTTCTGTATTCTGTTCAAGAGCATGATAAAATACAAGACAAATTAATGAAATTTTTACAATAAATATTATGAGAGAACAATAACTTAATAAAAAAATGTAGAATAAATAAGATGCTAGTTTGTCCTTGATTTTGTTAGTAGGTAAATTGATAACTTATATTGATATTTAAATGAATTTTGTGCAATGTTTTCTAGAACTGGAGATGTTATCGGAAGCTCGAGCTCGTCTCGCAAACACACAGGGCAAGAAGGCTAAAAGGAAGGCGAGGGAAAAGCAACTGGAGGAGGCTCGTAGACTTGCTGCATTGCAGAAGAGAAGGGAACTGAGTGCTGCTGGTATATCTGTACCACTTAGGTGTGAATGAAATATTTTTTTATGATATTCATAAAACATGTATTCATGTAGATGCATACATAATGCATGTATATGAATACATGTTATTTTGAAAGAATAATTATTTAGTTTTAATCCTGTACATGCATGGATATTTATTTAACAATTTTATGTAACACAAAATATTTAATTATAATTACAAATGTACAGAATAGATACAGACATAATATTATATACAGAATTTATGTCTATTCAGTTTAAGTATTCACAATTGATGGTTCAATGTTAAAATCTTATATTTCTACTAGCAGTCCGCCCCAGCTTTGCCCATAGTACCTACATGTTTAAAGTATCCTATCTCTCAAGTTGGATTGAACTCCACATGGTGTGCGAATTTTATTATAATCGGTTAAGTGGTTTAGGAGTCCATTGAGGACAAACATTGTGACACGAGATTTATATATATTAAGATGATTACTAACAGTATAAACTAACTTTCAAATTAGAAAAAACAATCTTCTATGACTATTTTTATTTCATGTTATATGTTACAGACGTAAAAAGAAGCGTGGAGTTGACTACAACTCTGAGATACCATTTGAGAAGAGGCCCGCAGCAGGGTTCTATGACACGTCAGAGGAGGTTGTTGACCCCATGGCTCCTGACTTTTCGCGGCTTCGTCAACAACATTTGGATGGAGAATTGCATTCCGAGAAGGAAGAGGTCAGTTACTTTAACCCATTGAGCCCCGAACGGCCAGATCCGACCGCGACGCAATAGATTTTCTATTGTGTCTGTGATTCCAGGGCCTGATGGATTAAGTATAAATAAAATTATGTTTTTATTTTTACCCACTTATAACGTTATTTAAACTCTATGAAATAGTGTTTCTGTTGATTGCTGTATAGAACAATGAATATGAACTTTTATCTGAATTACATTTGTTTGTCTAACAAATTATTGATACCTAAGGTTTGTCATTTGCAAATTACTACAAAGTGGTTGTATTGTTACCTCTACCATTTATATTATTATTTCAACAATTATGTTGATTTCTTCACAGCGCGACCGTCGTAAGGACAAGCAAAAGCTCAAGCAACGCAAAGAGAATGATGTGCCGCAAGCCATGCTGCAGGGTGACCAGCCAGCAAGGAAAAGGAGTAAACTGGTGTTGCCAGAGCCACAAGTTACTGATCAGGTGTGGAATTGAAATTATTTACAATAATTAAAGATAATAGAATGAAATTTGCTAGATTTTACTAATAGTTTTGTAATGTGATGCTAAAACTTACCCTTTATTTCCTTTTTAGTTTATGGGTTACCTGATAGATTCGGTAATTTTGATTAGCTTTGTTTGTATCAAAACTTCGTTTTGCAAATACCTATTTTAAATTTCTTGTTTGATTCTTAATTACATACATAATTTTAAATTGCCATAAAGCATTTGCATTTATTCATAAACTAAATTAATGACTTACGCAGGAATTGCAACAAGTGGTAAAGCTGGGCCGTGCTTCCGAAGCGGCGCGCGAGTCGGCCGGCGAAGCGGGCGCGGCGACGGACGCGCTGCTCGCGCACTACGCGCTCACGCCGGCGCCCGCCACCGCGCTGCGCACGCCCGCCGCGCACCACGACCGGTGAGCGACTGAGCGTTGCGTGCTGATTTTTTTAACGTGATAACGTTTTTAAAATCGTTTTAGTCGGGTGACATGTTCAGAAACTTGTGTCACACCAAAACCTCACGAGCGCGATCGCAGGTATAACGAGAGAGAGACGGACCGATCTCCCGTCTCATCTCGAGCGCTGCCACCAATAAGACGTTACCACGTTTTTTTGACGATGAATTTCAGAATTGTCCAGTGGAGTTTTGACGTTTAAACGCAGGATAACTGAAATGTACCTTTGCCCTAGCTAAGATAGTACGATAATAGAAAAATATCGAAATTATTCAGATAAATTTCACTGATTACAAATAAATTTTAGTTTTGTTGTTGCATTATTTTATTTTATTTTATTTTATTTGATGATATTTATATTAAAAACCAGATCTTAGTTGGTATCTCAACCAAAAACTTAAAGCTTACTTAGGAAATAAATATGTAAAATTTCCTTTCAGTATATTGATGGAAGCCCAGAATGTAATGGCACTCACACATGTGGACACTCCCTTGAAGGGTGGTCTGAACACTCCTTTACATGAGTCGGACTTTTCTGGAGCTCTGCCGCAGTCGCAGGCGTTGGCTACACCCAATACTGTACTCGCTACTCCATTCAGGTAATTATTAGAAAAAGTAAATGTTAATGTTAATTAATGATAATGATAATAATTTGATTGACAGATCATCTCGCAGCGAAATCTCAACACCCGGCAGCTTCGCGACTCCCGGTCACGGTCAAGTACAACCAGGATTGACAGTATGTGTATCTTTTTTGCTCTTTTTGTACTTTTTTTATATAGGTTTTTTTTTCTGTTTTAAAAAAGTTTTTCTGCAGAAATATTTATCAGTGATAAATTTCAGACGCCAGGATTACGAGACAAGCTAAGCATTAATCCAGAGGACAGAATAAGTGCTGGAGATACACCAGCAGAGCATCGTCAAATACAGAAACAGGTAATATTGATTTAATCTCAAAATTAAAAATTAAATATTTTTTGTAAAAAATTAAGTTGTACTTAAATACAAAAAAATCATAGTGTTTTAGAATATTTAATAATCATAATATTATATTAAATATTCTAAAAAAAACCTACTTTAACCATAAATAAAAAAAAAAAATTTTTTTTTCCAATGATTCACTAACCTGACAATGATACTATTTCAGTTAAAAACAACAGTCCGTAGTGCCTTACAATCGCTGCCAACCCCAAGGAACGACTATGAGATAGTAGTCCCAGATCAGGATAATGATGACCAGATGGACACTTCCAATGAAAATGGTGTTGAGGATCAAGCTGATAAAGATGCCAGAATGGCTAAGGAACAGGAGGAGAAACGTAAGTATTATTGTATAATTGGATTGTGGTGACCTAAAAGCATTATCTACACTAATATTATAAAGAGGAAAACTTTGTTTGTTTGTTTGTTTGATTGTAATGAATAGGCTCATAAACTACTGGACCGATTTTAAAAATTCTTTCACCATTCGAAAGCTACATTATCCATGAGTAACATAGGCTAGGTTTTATCCCGGAAATCCCACGGGAACGGGAACTATGCGGGTTTTTCTTTGAAAACGCGGGCGAAGCCGCAGGCGGAAAGCTAGTTGACTATATACTATTGCACGCATCTATATTACTAACATACTAAAGTAAGTAGCCTATGTATCTGCATGTTTGTTGCCTATGAATCTTTTTTCTTTTTGTGGTCAGGTAAGCTTGATATGTAAATTATTATTTATTATACATACATTGCTAATAGAACAGATACGAAAGTTTGTAAAACCTAGGTTAATTTCCTTTTTTTAGAGTTTTAAGGGTTCCGAAAAAACAGAATGGTTCGGTATAAAGCAATGGCTTACAGCAAATGGCACAGATAAAGTAAAATTTGTGAAAATATGCAACTATAAAGTCAGGTTTAAAAAAAAATCAGGTTTATCGGAACGCTTGGTGCGCGAATTCGACTCGCACTTGGCTGGTATTTTTTATGGGTTTATCCTCTTTACGAAGTAATCCTAAAAGTTAAAAAGTTTTCGCAAAAAAATTGGTTGTCTGTATAGTCGGTTTACTGACAATAGTTGAACGTGACAACGTCCGATTGTGCTTCATTGTCGCTCGTTCCGCGCTCTCGCTTGCACTTTAAGCCTTACATGGAACGCCTCAAAGCGAGGTAACGCCGCATGAGTTATGTTTTTTCGTGCGTGCAGCCGGCTTTATCGAATTATAAGACGTTGTCACGTCAATAAAGATTTTATTTATTTATCCTTATCTCTGTACAGGTCAAGCGGAGCTAGCACTTCGCAGCACAGCAGTACGTCGCGGGGCAGCCCGTCCCTTGGCGGTGGTCGCGTCGGGCTCGCGTGGCTCCGCGCCGCTCAACGCACTGCAGCGGGCCGAGGAGCTGCTCAAGGCGGAGATGCTCACTATGCTGCACTATGACGCGCTTATGGACCCGCCCGGTGAGTGCGCGTGTTTCTTGTATTGCTGTATTATAAAGTTTAAGCGATGGGGGTTGATCTGGATAGCTCCCACAGATTTTTAAAGTGTAGTGCATTTTTTTTTTCGAAAATATGAAATACCTCGAAATTTGTGTATATAGTATATCAACATATTAATCGTCAATAACTACTGAAAATTAATGTTTTTGTATTTATTTTAAAGTTTAAAATTGGCAATATCCCTTTTTTGCGCAAAAATTCCAATAACCCAGATTATCAATTTTTCCCTCTACATATCCGTGTGACAATGTACTCTTTTATTTGTTCATTCTCAATTGACCACGATATTGCCTGAAAATATTCTGATATATTATACTACTACTGTCCGTCAGACGTGGTATTTTGCTATATCATGTTACTATTGTCTGTCAGACGAGAAGAAGTATTCTGATATATTAGTTATAATTGCCTGTCAGACGAGAAGAAGTATTATGATATATTAGTTATAATAATTGCCTGTTTGCCAGTTCAGCTATATTATGTTACTATTGTGTGCCATTCTGCTATATCATGTTACTATTGTGTGCCAGACGAGAAGAAGGCGGTGTCCATGCAAGCAGCACACCTAGCGCACCTGGAGGGGCACACGTACGAGCAGTTCACTGCGGAGGAGCTGCGGGCGGCGCGCGCGCTGCTGCGGCGCGAGGCGGACGCGGTGCGCGCGGGCATGGCGCACGGGGACCTCGGGATCGATGCGTACACGCAGGTGTGGGAGGAGTGCCTGGCGCAGGTATGGTATTGTTTGATCTTCGAACATGTCTGGCATTCTCTGTGAATAGGTCTAGGGAAGCGCGCTCCAGCTTAGACCACATCTTCGCTTACCAGCCGGTGAGGTAGTAGCGAGCGTTTCCCTTTTCTTCATATACAAAGATATACTTACAATTAATATAAAAAATAAAGAATAGATCCCGTTCGACCGGTCAGATGTGGATCTTTCGAGCCAGATAGGTACGAAACTGCATGATGGAAGATAGATCCGGTTCGAATGGCTAAAACCTGGTATTGAAACACATTTACAACACACGAAATATTCTTTGGTCAATCTACTTAAATAAAAAATGGATCCCATTCAAACAATCACATGTGGGTCTTTCGAGCCAGATAGGTGCGTTACGTAGCTGCTTGGTAGGATAGAATAGCGGAGATAGATCCGGCTCGAAGGACCAAAGCCTGGTGTTGAAACACATTTTCTACACATGAAAAATTCTTTGGTCGATCTACTTTAATAAAAAATTGATCCTGTTCGACCGATCAGATGTGGGTCCTTCGAGTCAGATAGATACGAAACTGCTTGATAGAAGATAGATCCGGCTCGAAGGACCAAAGCCTGGCATTAAAACAACACGAAACATTATTCATTACACAATTTATTGTTCATTGTACTACCAGGCTTTGGTCCTTCGAGCCGGATCTGGATGTACATTGACTACACATGGAACATTCGTCTTTTGATCTTTGTTTATTTCAATTAATTCTTGTTATTTTATATTTATTTATTTTGTTCTTGTGTAGATCTCAAACTCTTTGCCTACTTATTGGATAAGAATATTTTACATTTAAAACAATCCCACTCATTACTTACATTTCCAAGGTGAAAAAGACCATTTCTCCAAAAATTACATTTCAAACGAATTGCAATAGAGTAGAGCTTTTTATTACCATTTTTGTGACCTTTCACACCTTACATCATTACATGTGTGTGAGTATATTACAGTTAGTACCATATATGTACATACAAATTGAAATTTCCAGGTACTCTTCTTACCTGGACAAAATAGATATACTCGTGCGAATCTCGCAAGTAAAAAGGATCGACTTGAATCGGCCGAAAAAAGACTGGAACAGAATCGCAGCCATATGGCTAAAGAGGCCAAGAAATGCTCTAAGATGGAGAAAAAACTCAGAGTACTTACTGGTTAGTTTAGTATTAATGTTTTTATATTTATTTTTACGACGAGTTGTAACGATACTTTGTATAACCTATAATTTAATTTGGGGCTGTTTAAACATAAATGTCGACGATATTGTTGGCATATAATTTCGAAGGAAAGGATCATACTGTTTCTCTATTAATTTATGTCGAAGAAATAAAAAAAAAATCTATTAAATTTTACGCTAATTACTTTTTTACATTTAATTTCCATATTGATTGCCAGGTGGATACCAAAGTCGGACTGCATCATTAATAAAGCAGTTCCAAGAGCTGCAGGATCAGATCGAGCAAGCGAATTTAGAACTTTCCACTTTCAAGTTCCTCGCTGAACAGGAAAAGGCCGCTATTCCTAGGAGGATAGAGGTAATGTTTCTGTAAAAGAATGGATACTGGATATCTTTTATTTTTAAGATTATTCGAAAATATGTTAGTAGTGTAAGGGTAGAAAGATAAAAGGCAATTTTTTTTTAATTAGTGCAAAATACGAAGAATTAAAATATTCTCGAGTTTAGAGGATAAAATACAAAATTGCAAATACTATTGCAAATTGAGGATACCAAAGAACATGGTCTAGTTCTGTTTAATATTTTTCTCCACTTATATTATTTATATGATTATAATATTAAAAGTAATTTTTTTAACGTGATAACGTTTTTAAAATCGTTTGAGTCGGGTGACATGTTCAGAAACTTGTGTCACACCAATACCTCACGAGCGCGATCGCAGGTATAACGAGAGAGAGACGGACCGATCTCCCGTCTCATCTCGAGCGCTGCCACCAATAAGACGTTATCACGTAAACATCTCGATCGTAAACCTACTTTACAAACAACCAATTTTTTTTCAGTCGTTAACAGAAGATGTGAATCGTCAGACTGAGCGTGAGAAGCAGCTTCAGAAGCGATATTCGGAATTGCAAGCGGAGTTGGAAGAAATACACAAAAAGAAAACCACTACCGAAATAAGGACTGAACAATAATATCAGATAATAAGTAATTACAGTGACATGAACGAGAATAAAATTGATGATACAAAATGTGTGTTATTTTGTGTGTGCTAGATGGATGGATAACGACAAAATTAAATGTTAAATATTATTTTTTACAAAATCGTGTCAACAAGTAGTAAAAAGAGCTTTCAATCTATTCGCTATGTAACATTATAAAATGTAACATGTTGATTTAGAAGTTATTTTCATAATATAGGTTCTAACAGACAAATGTAATAATAGATAAAAAAGAGATGTTTGTAATTAAAATAATTAGTAATAATCTATGCTGGTTCAAATGTTTCTTGCAAGTTGAATAAAATTTAGAAATATGTTTATATAAATTAAATTAATACAATTTGAATTTTATCTGATAAATTGTGTGGTTGAAATTGGTTACATGTATGTATACATACTATGCCACGATTTGCCTTACTTTATACATTTAAAAAATGCATCTTAAGTATGGATTGAAGACAGTAAAAATGGGCTATCGCATCTTGATAGATTTCTAGAAAGTTTTTGAAAAGCAAATAAAGTATGAAAATAAAAATAATATCGAAATGTTATTGATATCGAAACTATAGCTTGTTAGTAAAGAGCAATAAGAGTGAAATTAAAACTCGCTTTTTCATATCCGTAGGTTAATTTAGTAATCATATACTTATACATAGAAATAAAAAAAAAAACTCCACGATGCAGGTTATTAAAGACTTCGAAATAACAAATAATACAATCAAGATGGTGCTTATTGGTTGAATAATTTATTATGGTCGATATTATAACAGGAGCTCAGAAAGTATCATTTGGAAATTAAATCCGGTTACTTGATGTCTTAAAACAGTATTACTTAGTAAAGTGATGGCACCAGACGACGATCTGTAAAACTTTGTAATTTTTCCATTTTGCAATTATAATTAATACTGCTATAAAACATCATGGTAACCCCAAGACGTCAGGATTGTTCATCTTCTGGAAAGTATGTAATTATTAAGTACATAATAAGAGGTTTCTCTGTAAATGACGATTTGTACCATTAGTGGAAATAAAGAATCGTATTGATATGATGTTGTTTTATTTATCTTTCCTTGAATAAGTGTATACCTTAAGCGTGCTTAGGCGATGATAATCTATTAGTTTAAATAGCAATTGTGACTATTATCAGACGATATTAAAATTTAAGTTCTGCGTAGAACATTTTACTATAGAAAAAATATCTGCGGTGATGAATCATGGAGTAAAAATATAGGTTTTTAGATAAATCTCAATTTAGTCACAAGTAACCTATCACTAATCCATTGCACAATCCCTCAACATACATTTAAATAATATATCAAACCTAGTTAATATATCGCTCTCTCTGTCACGTAATCCCATACAAATGACGAAGACAGAAGAGGTTAGTGGGCGTAAACCATTCTGAATGCACGTACCCATTGCGCTATTAATTAAACTAGCTTTCATGCTGAGATTACACTTGCCTGTGTAATATATTAAGTACCTACCTAAATGAAAAATTAGGCTAGTAGATACAAGTTCCACTAATAAATTTAATATTCAAAAAGCTTTTATTAAAATTAATGTATTGAATATGAAGGAAAAAAACAAGAGTAATAAAATATTTACATCTTTACATCATTTATTTTCATTACAATTTACATAGATCTATAATAATTCACGGATTCGAATCACGGTACAATAACGATAGATACGGATAAAATATGAGCGCGTCTGCACAGTATACAGGGTGTAATCATTAAGTGTGCACAGGCGATTATTCCATAACTTTTTCTGATATCAAAAAAGTTTAAACTGATATCAAAAGCGCTTTACCTAATGAGTAAAATGACAATAATAACTTTTTTAAATAAAACGGGAAATATCCAAAAAAATTACATCAAACACGCCGTGTAAGGTACCTAACCATACTGCCATTGTGAATGGCGTTCAAAATAGAAAAACTCAATTAAAACTTTTCGATTGACTCAAAATCTAATTAGGTATCATAAATAAATAAAAACAACTTCTATAGTCCATAGTATTTATTAGCAATAATCTTTTATATTACAAATTATCACAGAGATATCCAAGCCAGTTGGATTGATTTTTATATAAATAATAATTAAGTTATATCATCCATAGAAGCATTGAAAATTCTTTGAACAATTATACAGTTAAATACATATTTATAAATATTGATTCCTAAGAACTATCGTCCGAATCACTGTTTAATCTTTGGACCTTTCTAAACTTCTTTCTAACAAGTGGACTATCTCCATTCGTAACTGGAGAATAATTCTTTTTTGGCGCTTTTCTTTTCCTTCTCTTTTCTTCTAGAAGCATTTCCGCTACTTCTAATTCTGACATGTCGTTAGCTTGCGTTAGACCGATGTGAGAATCCACACAAAAACTATCCTGAAAACGTAATAAACATTTATTAGTGCGATGGTAATTTAATTAATTTATAATTTTAAAATATATGGCGAGTGGTTTTATTTGATATCCTAAAATGCAGTTTTAAGCTGAACTTAATATCATTGACACGTATGATTTTCATTCGGATCAACATAGTTTGGTGTTATTGAATAAGTAGTTTCTGTATACAAACCATTTCATATGAATCCTCTTCTACAAATTGGGAAAAAATCTCTTCGTTGTTAAATTTCTTGGGCAATGCGGGTATCTTGAACACACCTTTGATGGGGCTTCTGTAACAACAACATATTTTAATGGATATAAATTAATTGTAAGATAACATATCTGCCCAATTTTCGTCAGTATTTTATTTTTCATAAAATAATTGTCAATTGAAGCTAAAAGATTTACTAACAATGCTCCACAGAGAACAACCCAGAAAAAACTAGTGTAGAATTTTATTTAGGTACTTATGATTTATTGTAAGAGTTAGTACTTAGTGTTATGCTTTATTGTTCAAATAGTGTCAAGTGTTAATATTAAGTGTTGCTACAATATTCAAGTCGCAAACATATATTTAATGAACGTTCACAACAAAAAATCCCAACTCACTTGACAGACTGCAAGTAATGCGGCAACATATCTACACCATTGTCCTCGTCTTCACAGAGAAAGTGTTTCAAGCTGCCCACACTACTGTCTGATGCTGAATCACTATCTCCATCTGATGATACTTCCGCCTCTAAATCTAAGAATTCGTTGGCTTTGGGTTTCTTCTGGAAACAGAATTATCAATATCACTACATAGTATAAAGCAAAGTCGCTTTCTCTGTCCCTATGTATGCTTAAATCTTTAAAACTACGCAACGGATTTTGATACGGTTTTTTTAATAGATAGAGTGATTCAAGAGGAAGGTTTAAGTATATAATTTAAAAAAAGCGGCGAAGCCGCGGGCGGAAAGCTAGTATTGTATAGTAATGTTTGTAAAGTTATGGTTGGTGACTTTGAGTCTGTGGAAGTTAATAGAGTTGCTTCTTATTTTAATTTTCTCTTATTTCGCTATAAATCTTATGGCCGGTTTCACATTTTATACACTTGTCTTTCTATATAACTTTTCTATCATTAAAAACGCAAAATAGGTCATCCATGACATTATGATCAAGTGCTGTTTTAAATGCTCTATTACTATTTATTAAACATTCATATAATATTATGAAGAGTAAACAATTCGACAACGATTTGATTAGAATTTAGATGTCTAAATTATGGAGTATTATCAAAATTATTTCATATTTTAATTCAAAGCTTACATACTAACAGTCTTACTAATAAAATGTTACCCATTCGCTATGCAATGTATTAGTTATTGCAATAACCTGTCTTCTTTTTATGATTGACGTTTCATGTGAGCAAGAGCAGGACAAAGCTATAGTAGAAAATGGTAGAAATTTATCCATTGTTTAACTTTTTATTAGTAAGGCCGTTAGTTTAGTAGTTTTTATACTTACTTTGCGTACTTTATAATTTGACGTTTGCCTACTGTTCTTATTGAGGGTACTTTTCTGACTTCTGAAGTCGTTACCAACAAAATCATCATCACTGTCTTCAAGTCCATTATCTCTATTCATAAAGTTAATTTTACGAGGCGTAAGTTTGCTATCTCTTCGAAATTGTTGCAGAATGTCCAGACTCTTAGTAACACTTTTTTTCTCGTCACTGTGGTTTTTATTAACACCTTTGTTTTTGGGATCCTTATTCTCTTTTTGTGACAAAAATGTCGGGGAGTGGATTGCAAAATTTATATTACTATCATTTTCAGTGTTTATATCGAATTTATTCGATGATAATGCGGCTAAAACTTTCTCCCTTAAGCTTAAAGACTTGGCTTTAGTTACATCTAATTTCTGCTTTTTATTAAAATACGGAGATGCTATAATTTCGTCATCTTCTTCTTCAAATTTTCTTTTAACAGTTTTCGGACTCATATTTTGATCATTATTAATTGGAGAAATATTAACTGATTTATTTAGATTAACTTCCAATTCATCTTTTTGTGTTTTACTATCATTATACATATCTACTGTCGCTTTACTAATTATAGGACTAATACTTGGTTTCAAATTAATTGGATTATCTTTAATATTATTCAGACTATACTCTTGAGTATCATCATCGGAATCACTATCACTATCTAAAATAATAAGGCTTTCGTGTTTTGTATTTTGTGTTCTATTATTACTACGTTTACTATTACTTGTTGTTTTATTTATATCTTTTTGTGTCATAAGGATTGGCGAAGAACTTCTTTCGTCGATTTCTTTATTAGATTCTGAAGGTAATTGGGATTTTTTAATTGTAGAATTATTATTATTAGTACTACTATTTATCATTTCAACTAGTTGAGTTATTGTAAACATGCTTTTATTATTGCTTGTATCTGCTGTTACATTTTGAATTAAATTGGATTTTGATGAACTTGCGTTTGGAGCACATAATTCAATATTATCTGACACATCTTCAAGTACTAATTTCTTCTTAGCATTGCTTACAGGAGTAGAACAATTTAAGCGATTTTTCTTCGTGCTAAGTTGGAATTTTCGTACTTGACTACAAAGTATTGGAGATGTCGGTATTTCAGTCTTTAATCTACCTGACAATATGGACGGACTTTTAGGGTTATGTTCATCATATTCTTTGGTATCAATAGGTTTGGGTACATTTGTATCACTTGCAATAACCTCTTCGCTGTCTATTTTGATTTCTTCATTATTGAGATCTTTTTTATCAATTTCAATGTTCGCCATAGCGTCATCGTCAGAATCAGCAAATATGTCATCAATGCTATCTAAACCAAAGAATCCTAGTGTATCCTTTGGGTCTTCGACTTTTAAATCACTTTTAATCTCTAGTTTTCCTTCATCGGGACTACTATTTTCGAATATATCTTCAATATCACCGATATCAAAGTTTTTATCGGCTTTATCAATACTAACAACTTCTTTCTCTTCAACTGGAGAATTCGACAAATTAAAATCAAACTCTAGTTCAAAATTTTTAGAATGGTCTCCTATAGAAATGTTTTTATCTCCAATGGAAAGATTGTTAATATTTTCATTTTGGTCTCTACTGATGTCATTCATATATCCTTTCGCGCATTTGAGTATAGAATCACTATTCATTTCATCAATAAGTGAAAGATCGGGTAAGTTCAACGTACTAAGTAATACAATAGGAGGTATACATTTCTCTTCTACCCTTTTCATAATTTTGCAGTCACAAATGTTGGAACATATAAAACATTCCTTAACACTGTTTGTTATTTCTAAATTAAGATCAACCAGTAAATTTATTAAACTAGTGGGTGTTCTTCCATCATTTTGTACGCCCAGATCATTTAATAATTTCGTATAATTCTTAGTAGATTTTGTAGCTGTACTAAAAAGAGCTCGGATATCGCCATCTCTTTTATTCGGAGATTTGATAAGAGGGGCTTTCACTTTCTTTTTAGTTTGTTTTTGCTTTATAGGGGAGGGTGCGATTTTGACTAGATTTTGGGTTGCGAAATCTTGCGTGTTGAATGCTGCAAAATTATAAAATTAGGTTAATGATTCAGTATGACCATTATTAATTAACTTATAAATAAATCAATAAATATGTTTGACATCATTTGAATCGAAAATTGCTCGGAAAATATGTTTTATCAGTAAAAATGGAATACAAACTAGGATTTTGCGTAGAAGGCGGTGCATCAAATCTCTTAGCATCACTACATTGTAACAATGACGTCAATATATCTGTATCTACAGAGTGTGCAATGTTCACTGTCTGTTGCGATGTCCTTTGCCATTCGAGCCATGTGGATAAATTTAGATATTTGTTCTCTTGATTACTTATAGCTAGGATTGATTCTGAAAGGTATAAAACAATTTAAATAAGATATTTCATTAATTATTATTGCTTGTAAGTTTGTGTTGAAATTCAATAGTTTAGTTAGATGTAATCATTAAAAATGGAAATAATTTTTTTTATACAATTTCATTTTTCATTTGTGCATTTCCAAAAAATTTGGCTAACACTATCAATAAAATACATTCTATGATTTAGAATATTACCTTAAATTACGAACACAAAAAAACTACGTGTAAATTTTTTGTTACCTTTATTTTTACACCAAAGTTCCATCGCTGGCTGAAATCTCTCTACTGTAGCAAAACCTTCAGGAAATTCTGTATTAAACTCTTGTTCTGTAATTAATTCACTAGACTCAGCTTGCCTCATATGAGAACTACTCGAGTTGCTTGTCGATGCTCTGCCATATAGCATACTTTTTATATCTTTTTGCCCCTGTAGAAAATAAACATTATGGTCAGTTTTAGCTATTTATTTACTGCCAAGGTATTTTCACATCTATACTTATATTATAAAGCTGAAGAGTTTGTTATTTTGTTTGTTTGAATGCGCTAATCTCAGGAACTATTGGTCCGATTTTAAAAATTTTATCGGTGTTAGATAGCCCATTTATTGAGGAAGGCTATAGCAATAGGCTATTATGCTAAGACCAACAGTAGCAGAACCACGCGTCTTAATATTATATAGCTTTTTTGTACCATTGCTCTGGATTGAAGATATGTTTTTTATAAATTTCTGGGCCAGTTAAACTTGATTTCAATTTGTCTTACTCTTTTATTTCATTTATTAACAAGAACAAAATTCAACAAAACTTTACTTGAATATAATTAGATAATATGGATACGAACCTTCTTAGCACCATCTGTATTTTTATCCTTCTCTACTTGTTTCTTAGCAACCGTGATGTGCATTTTATGACACTCTGGCATAAAGTCGTGTGGAATCATGCGCGGGTTTGCTTTGTACAAGTTACTCTCTACTTCTTTAGAATGTAGTATTTTATCGTTAAGCCCGTCCCTTTGCCGCATGCAGTCTATTAGAGTCTGTGTAAAATGGTAAGGTTTATAAAAAATGGTCCTTCGAGTTTTCTAATGTCAAAAGTTACGTTTATCATGTAATAACAATTAAAAAGCGATCTAAAGTGTCTGTATGTTTGTTCATTTTATCTTATACATATAGTAGTCTCAGTCAATCAAATAAGTCACAATATAAAAAAAAATGTATATTAAACGATATTTAAATTTAATTTCATTTCAACGTTTCATTTCATTTCATTTCTTGTAAGTCTGTTATAACAAAAACAATTACCTGATGTTCTCTTCCTTCAGTAACTAATATATGCACTTGACCACCTCGCTCTCGACCGGTACGTCCACATCTTAAAAGGCAAAAACATTTTCTTACATTATCCCGATTGAAATATTATGTTTCTATGTAAGGCTTGAAGTGCAAGGGTTTAAAAGTTCAAATATTCTTACAAAATTAATGAAATAAATAAAAATAATAAATATACATTAATAAAATTAATATCTTAATATATCTTAATATATATAAATCTCGTGTCACAATGTTTGTCCTCAATGGATTCCTAAACCACTTAACCGATTATAATAAAATTCGTACGCCATGTGCAGTTCGATCCAACTTAAGAGATAGGATAGTTTTTATGAAAAAAAAACGTAAACATGTAGGTACCACGGGCGACGCCGGGGCGGTAAGCTAGTTAATATATATATTTTTTTATTAATTCAATCTTACCGTTGTACCAGGCGCACAGGAGATCGAGTAGATATATCGAAGCACAGTATCAGATCGACGCTGCCCACATCGAGCCCTTCCTCCGCGACGCAAGTGCACACCAGTGTGTTACAGTCGCCCGCGCGGAACGCACGCATTACACGGAGCTGCTGCTTTTGGGAGGTTATTGCTTTGCCGTCTTTACCTGGTGTAGGGAATAAAAAATAATAAAATGTGATTGCTCAGTTGTTTTAATACCTGCCTTTGCCTAGAGTAGGGATAAAAAAAATATGCCGGCTTTATTGCTCAGTAATTTTAACCCTTGGCATGCCTGGTAGGGTCTGTCAGACCCACACCAACGCGCGAACCGTTGTAGTTCGTTTAAATTTGAATTTCGCGCCTCACCGTTTTTAGTAGCTGGCCGTTACTAACCGCGGAATGCCCTCCACCCGCTTCCTCAGCCCGAGGCGAGCTACGAGCGTAAAAGGACGTGTTTAAAGTGCGTGCGGGTCCCACAGACCCCACCAGGCATACGGCGTGACTTTATTTTGTAAGTATTTATTTTTCTTTTTTCTTATAATTATTGGAATTTGGCGTTAAATAATATTAGTTTGTACATTACATTATCCTATTTTATTGTTTTTTCAGTTTAATCATGAATAAACAACTAACAGACGAGGATATAGCTAGTTTATTATTCTAAGAGTTGGATGAGGAAGACTAAGTTGCATTTGATTGATGAGGAAGAAAATGATGCAGGCTCCACCTCTTCGGATACTGAAATGGAGGAGTCTCTGTCCATTCATTAGTACATTTGTGAGACATGTAGTTGTCACATTTGTCTTGACCACTCGATTTTTCCATGCGCAAAGTGTTACCAAACCAAAGCTTTACAAAGTGTAAATGCAAGTGATGAAGACTAATTATTTTGCTATTTAGATTAAGTATATGATAGTGCCTTACACTGGATTAAAGTCTGATTATGATCTCATTACTTTTGATACTAATTATATGTTAACAAAGTTATAGTCACGAAATGTTGCTTAAAAATATGAGTTAATGTTTAATTTCAAATATTTTAATTAAGTTGATTAATTTCCAATGTGATTTTTTTACTATCTCTTTTTTGCCCTTTAAGCATGCGTCTTGAATCATTAAATCACCTTACATAATAAAATTTATAGAAAAAAAATACCATTTTGAAATCGGGGTCTGAGAGACCCACCAGGCATAGAGTGTAACTTTTGCCCACCAGGCATGCCAAGGGTTAATACTTGGAAAATGTATGGACTTGGATATTTTATAAAACGTCATCTTTTTTTTAACAAAACTAAGCGCCACTACATAAGCCAGATAGTAATATTTATATAAACAATTTCAGAAACGATAACTATTTACGATTTCAGACTCCCAATCAAATGACAAAAATACACCTTTTTTATAAATCTCAGATTAACAGCGTATGCACAAGATCTATTCTTATGAACCTTAACACACATGACAAACTATTATTTGTTTGTGTGTATGTGAGAACTGGGAAGGTACGTACCAGATGCTCCCTGTCCCACGAACATCTGCGGCACGATGAGCGGTCGACACTGAAGAAGCAGGCAATGTACTAAATTCACACTTTCCCGGTACTCGCAGAATACTAAAAAATATGTGAAAATAGCAAATAACAAATATAGCAAAACGTCTACTCTAACTTTAACACATATGATATTGCTTAATATAAATTGAGGGTACATTGAAATATTCTAAAATAAATAAAATACTTTGTTATTGTTATTTATTAAATTTGAATTACAAATAAAAACTGCAAGTATAATTTTATGACCAAGTTTTATTGTTATTCCATACCTATAGCACGCGTGTCCTGACCCTTATCCTTTGCCTTTTGAAAATGATCCAGCATTATTTCCTTTAGTTTGTAAAACTTGGGATGGCCAAAGCATAAGTTTTTTGGCATCTAAACATTAAAAAAAGCATTATCAATGACTAAACTTTTATTTGAATTCCATCAGTATTGGCTTTGAACATAAAAAATCGATATACTTTATTATATCACTTCACTATCACTACATAGTATAAAACAAGTCCCTATATCCCTTTTTATGCTTAAATCTTTAAAACTACGAAACGGATTTTGATGCGGTTTTTTTTAAAAGATAGAGCGATTCAAGAGGAAGGTTTTAGTAAATAATTTATTAGGTTTTAGACAAAGCGGGCAAAGCCGCGGGCGGTAAGCTAGTTATACATAAAGTACCTATGCTTTTTAATAATTTAATATTAAATCTCTATCTCATCTATAAGCTATAACTGAATATATTTATAATCTATGGTAATACCAACCTCGGGCACAGTCCCATCAGGTAAAATGCTTCTATCCAAAGACAAGGGATTAATCCCTAGATCATCCCTCAATCTCTCCAATAGTGCTGTTAGAGAATCATCAGACTGAATCCAAGATTTTTCAGGATGCTCATCAAAAAAGTTTAGAAAAACTCTAGATCCATGTTTTATTAGTAACTCTAAGCCATGGTACAGAGCAATTAGGAGCGTAAAGTCTTTCATTATGATGTTATGTTGTGGATGCCTAAAAATGGAAAGATTTTGTGTGTTTTAAATAAATTACTTGTGATCAAATCAATCTCTTACTAAGTATATTATGTCACATTTACTTTACAATATACATCTGTATAAAGTCTATGGTTTTTATTTTTTAATACTTTTATAAAGATTAATCTATCCATGAATTCTGAAGTCATTTTTTTATATTATACTTAAACTGCCTAATTAGTTTTTATTATAGCAATAAAAATAATGAGACAAGGTGTTATAATGTTTTGATATGTAACTAATGTAATTTATTTAAACATCAATACAGAAACATACCTGGCTCCTCTCTCCTTAGTTTGAAATTCTTTATAGAGCATAACAATTCGTCCTTTAGATAAGTTTCCTAAATTTTGCGGCAATATGTTAAACAGCTTCAGTCTCCTTGCATAACCATCTAAAATCTGAATTTCAATTAAACATTTCAACTTTATAAAAATGAAATGAACAATTTCAGCATGTTACATTGAAACAATAAGAAAGATGAAAGATGGCTATTTCAAGGCTGTATCGAATGTTATTGCAACGAAATTCCTCGTCGCGCGTTGCGAAAGGGGAAGTTGTAACGACACTTTTGACGTGACAACGTCTTATAATTCGATAGAGCCGGCTGCACGCACGAAAAAACCATGACTCTTGCGTCGTTACCTCGCTCTGAGGCGTTCTATGTAAGGCTTAAAGTGCAAGCGAGAGCGCGGACGAGCGACAAAGAAGCACAATCGGACGTTGTCACGTTCAACTATCATCAGTAAACCGACTTTACAGACAACCAATTTTTTTGCTATAGTTGTGAGCCGTGCGGCGTGCGCGTGTTTCTCTGTCTCTCACTATCGGAGTCCCTTGACACTTCTCAACTTTTAAGCTATTGCATAGCTTCTATCGCGGGACTTGAGCGCGGGGACCGAATCCAGAAATTACGTAACGAAAAAACCTCACGCTCCCCACTCCGACGGGCACGGAGGTGTGGCTAGAAGGCACGCTATGCAATAGCTTTACTGCGGCAGTCCCCGAGTGCCACACGTCTTTTTTATTATTTGGGCTCTAATTCCCTTGAATAATGAAACGGATGACACCTTTATACATTTATTGAAAAAATTTGTTACACTTTGGAACTTACTTCAACATAGCGTTGTCGTAATTGTGTCAGTTCAGGACCCAGCTGAATTATAACAGTATTAATTTTTCTTGAGTGACTGTATGGTGCTACATCGATACAGTTTTCGGTTCTCAGTTCCAAATGTGCAATATTTAAACTCTTCACTACCTAGGAAAAAAAATTATTTTTTTCACATTTAACTTTGAAAAAATTTTTTTCAATATTCGTATTTCTGCTTTTAAAGATAGAAAAAAAAATTAATAATAAAGGAAGTTAATTTAAAAATATCAAAGTTTTAGAAGCAGTTTTTTCATAGTGGAAAATACACTGTTTAAACAGAAATACTTAAGTCTCCATTTACATATATCTTTAATGGGTATATCTTCAATATATTGTCCGTAATCTATTTTAATTATTGTATTCAATATTAATAATAAAAAAACTTACATTAATAACATCTTCCACTTTACTCCCAGGGGTAGCGGACAAAGCAAGTATCCTATATGTCTTATGCCCCATATCACTTAAAGTTGAAACTATCTGACAATATGCATAATTGCCTCTCGCTCTATGTGCCTCGTCAATAACCAGACAACGAATTTTGTCACTGGGGCAAATGCCAGATTTTATATCATTGTATATTACTTGTGGAGTTGCGAAGAATACTCTCTTGGATTTCCAATGCTGCTTTCTAGTATTTACGTGCATGTGCCCTGAAATATTTTAAACTTATAAGTAGTAAGTACATTAGTGACAGGTATGGCTACTTAAAGGATGAGTACATCAGAATCCTGAATTGACAATGAAAAAAATTATTTATAAGTTAATAAATTTGAATAAATTAAGGGGTTCATTGAACTTTTTTCTTATGTCACATTAACAACAACTTTAACTTATTTAATTTCATTGATAAATAACTCATATTTGTAAATACCTGTCATTTCTATAGTATCTTTAGGAGGTAGTGCTACAATATTGTAACAGGCCTCTATCTGTTGTGCTACAAGCGGTCTTGTGGGTGCTGTAAAGATAATTTTTCCGAGTGGATACCATCTATAGAAGTTGTACATAATAACTGCTGCTATGAAAGTCTTCCCGAGACCTGTCGGGAGGCTTACCTGAAATAATCATTTAAGTATTCTTACAATTAATAATGTATGTTTTTCTGTTGTAAATGTATTAATATTACTCATTAACAATGTGAAACTTTAATAAAAGCACTTTAAATTTGTCATAAGATGCTAAACATGGACAAACAATAAATTTTAACATACCAGAGTATTTTTTACAATAGAAGCTCTTATAATGTTGAACTGATAATCCCTCACAGGGTAGTTTGTAGGATAAATCCATGTTTTGCCTGTTAACCTGTCGTAGCCACTTATTTCTTCATCACAACATAAAGCACTGAAAAAAAGCTTTAATTCAATAATTATTTAGTCAATGCATGTAAAATGCATATTGCCTTCATTATAAATATATTTTATACCGATTATATTATCATATTGATCGAAATGTGTTTATTTTGAATATGTTCAGTTATCACTTTACCTTACGTTAAGTGCACTTTTATTCGCATTTTTATCGGTGAACGTTGTGTCTTTAAATGCTGAATTATCAAAGTTAGCGAGTATAGCAGAATCATCGAATATTTCATCGTCATCGAAATCATTTTCGATATTTTTGTTCAATGTTTTGTCCATGATTTATTGAAATTTCATGTCGCGGTTGATTTTTATATTACAACATAATTTAACAGTATTTAAATATTATTTAGCTAACAACACTATGAATTGTTCACATTTAAGCACTGGAATGTACATATTGATTATTGTAATTTAAGAAAATAAAAATAAACTTTTTAAAAACAACAATTCTTCCCTCGAACTTTTCTATTGTCATTGTGACAGGCGGTCAGTACTCAGTATTTTGACAGTTTTGGGTAACAATCATAAACTTAATTTATGATAACAAAAATCACTTTTTCACTGTGCTTTTTCATAATACTGTGGTGCTTCCTGTGGGTGCTTCAAAATAAACATTGGAATATATAGTATTATTTCTTCAAATTCTGAAGAAAAAAGAAATATGCATTCCTTTACACATAACTTTTAGTCGAGGGGGTAAACCATAAAGTAACGGTACCTATCCCCGTTTTCCAATTACAGCACTAGAGCGCATTATGCGGCATAATACTTAACGTTGAATGTTCCAACTACAGCAACGCTTCGCACAATCGAGCACTAGAAAAAGTAATGCGCGTGAATTGATGCGTGCAATCGATTTATCCATGATTTATCGTTAAAAATTATTAATTGTTGGAAAAAAATTTAAAGCTTTCGTTTCATTGTAGTTTTTTCGAAATAATCAAAGTTAATTCAAATTGTGTTATTAAAAATAAATATAATTATGGATGAAGGTACAAACATTGAAAAAATGTTAATGAAATAATCAAAATCCAAATTACATAAAATAACCGTAAATATTTTTCAGCCAATTATTATGTATACCACTTTATTTACACATTAATGACTCTATGAATATATTTTTTTTCAACTCTGAACTTAGCGCAACCTGCTGATGCGTTTCATGTTCCAATTAAGCATCAGCATAATTCGGCATTGTGCGGCACTGAGTCGCATTATGCTCTGTAATTGGAAAACAGCCTATATATCGGGTAGGGGTGGAGTAGGGTCGGGTAGGGTCAAGAAGCTTATAACTAAATACACTGGAGATTTCAGTATGAACATTAACTTGTAACAAGAAAATATGACGTTGAATGACGCCTGCAAATAAATCGATTGCACGCATCAATTCACGCGCATTACTTTTATGAGTGCTCGATTGTGCGAAGCGTTGCTGTAGTTGGAACATTCAACGTTAAGGGCGCGTTCCCACCGTGTCGTGACGACAGATAATCGTGTAGTTTTAAGTGTCGTGGCTTATATGTTTAAATGGAGGTGTTCACATTTAGAACGACACAATTTACTGTCGTCTACGACAGTTTTTGCAGTGACGACACTTTGTCGTGACAGTGGGAACGGCAAGCACGACAGTCGTAAAACGATAAAAAATCGTGGACGGCAACTCTATAACGTCCATTGAACTCAGGAGAGTAAACGCACTAGTAATCACCAAGCGAACGCAGAGGCGACTAGATTTGTAGCTTGCTGATGATGTGTAAACGACAAAGCGACTCCCAGGAAACGATAAAATGTGGTCGCGATCCAATGGGAACATGTCACATACGACAGTCGCTAAACGATAAAAAATGTTGACGACAAACAATCGTTTTAATGGGAACAGGTAGAGACGACAGTCGTCGAACGATAAATTAGTCGTTACGACATAGTGGGAACGCGCCCTAAGACTTATGCCGCATAATGCGCTCTAGTGCTGTAATTGGAAAACGGGGATAAGCTTCTAGGCTCAGAGCAATAAACCTAGGTTTATTGCTCTGAGCTTCTAGGGTAGGGTACACCTATGGGGTACACCGTAAACAGTCAAATTGACTGAGTCAATGTCGAATTGACATTTCATTATGTATTATCAATTATCATTTTATATTTTTGATGAAATATCAACAAAGATCAGCCGGCTAAAACTCAGATAACCATCAATTTCAACGTAAATAATAAACGTTACAACAAAATATGAATATGTAAAATGGAATTAGAAGATGGTTTCGATGACTTGCTCGCCGAAATAAGTGAACCAACTTCTCCGAAGAAAATTAAACAAGATCCTGATTCTCAACCAGGTTTCATAATTCTTCTTAAATTTAAGTATATTTTTACCCTTTTCATAATTGTTAAATATTATCTAAATGTTCAAAATTTATAGGATCATCAAAAGAAGGCAACAAATCTTCAGCATCTAAAACTCACTGTGTCTTGGTCAATCAGAAACAGGTAGTTTAACTATTTATGTACTTATTCATCTTCAGGTTTAAAAATTTAGTTCTACTACACTCTTTAATACTTTGAGGAATACTATTGAATTCTGCTATAGAAAGTGGAAGTGGCATTCATTATGAGATAAAGCTATGAAAATTTATAAAAATAAAAATAGTTTACTTTTGGTTACTAAAGATTTTTATTAAACTACCTAATTCACCTGCTTTATAATATCTGAACTTATTAACAGTTATTATGTTTAAATTTTATTTTCAGAGGGGTAATCCATTACTTAAGTTCATACTGAGTGTACCATGGGAATATGATGATGTTATACCAGACTATGAGATTGGTAAAACAATATGTGTACTATTTTTATCAGTACGGTATCATAACTTGAATCCAGATTATATAAATAACAGATTGAAGGAACTTGGGAAGAAATATGATCTTAGAGTGCTTTTGGTACAGGTTTGTATTTTTTATAATTATTATAATGAAAATTTTAAAACATTTATGCATTTTTTGTAATGTAAATTGTATTTAATTTCATAGAGGATGTTTAAAATAAAAAATTATAATAAATAAAAAAATATTGTATTCGCGGTTTCACTAGCGTAACTCCACTTATGTTGGTCTTAGCATAATGATATATGTATACCCTTATAGCCTTCCACGATAAATGGGTTATCTAACACTGAAATAATTTTTCAAATTGGACCAGTAGTTCCTGAGATTAGCACATTCAAACAATCAAACTCTTATAGCTAAAAGCTTTATAATTTTTATACTTTTTTTTTTTTTTTTTTTTTTTTTTTTTTTTTGATATTACTGCGACCAGGCAATCTGTTAGGTAACAATTGGCCTTTATATTGTTTGGAACTCCGTCCGGGAACATTGATATTGTTTCAAGGGGCTCGTCCAACGACTCCACCCTTGTAGTCCAGTGTTATATTTGTTTAATTTTTATTTATTTCAGAATCTTTTAGCAAGGTTTGTAATGTCCTGTCTTTTTAGCCTGATGTATTGTTGGCCTCCCTCTCCACTTAACGCTTGAGCAAGGTCGTTGGTGTGTACTGTTAGCCTTTCCTGATATTTCTGGCTGCTTTCGACAATTTGTTTTCGAACTGTGGCTATACCGAGATCAAGGTACATGTATTTATTTGCAATACATTTGGGGATACCAAGTATTGTTCTGAGAGCCTTAGTCTGGAATCTCTCTAGGATTTCAATGTTGCTATTGCTGGCAGAGCCCCAAAGCTGTATGCCATAGGTCCAGATTGGCTTTAAGATTGTCAATTTAAGCTACGCAGTTTTCCATCAAGTTGTTTTCTCTTTGTCCATATATGTTTTTGCCATGTCAGTCTTCTGTCTAAGTGCATACCCAAATATCTAGCACTATCTTCTTGGGGTATTTCTTTGTTGTTTAAGGTTACCGGCGGGCACGTTTCCTTTCTGAGCGTAAATGTCACATGCGTGGACTTACTCTCATTTGCTTTTATCCTCCATAGTTTTAGCCATGTCTCAATTTCATTGAGGTGCTCTTGTATCATGAGAGATGCAGTTCCTGGATCCTTATGGATGGATATCACTGCGGTGTCATCGGCATAAGTCGCAATCATTGTTTCGCTGTTCGCGGGGATGTCAGCTGTATAAATAAGGTACAGTATCGGTCCTAGGATACTGCCCTGTGGGACACCAGATTTTATCTCGTAGAGTTCGGAGAGATCTTCGTTGCATTTCACCTGGTAGCTTCTTTTGGTGAGGTAAGATTTAAGAGTTAAATAAAAGCAGTGAGGGAGCTTCTCTTTCAATTTATATAGAAGACCTTCATGCCACACCTTGTCAAATGCTTGACTTATATCCAAAAAGACAGCAGAGCAATACAATTTGTTTTCAAGACATTTACTTATTATGTCTACGATTCGGTGGACTTGCTCTATTGTTCCGTGGTTTTCACGAAATCCAAACTGATGGTCGGGCAGTACAGTGAGTAGGTGTTCCTTAATTCTGCTGAGTAGTATTCTCTCGAACAGTTTTCCAATAATTGGCAGCAAGCTAATGGGTCTATATGAGGGCGTCTGATGCGGTGGTTTACCTGGTTTAAGCACCATCACCACTTGTGCTATCTTCCATTGCCCTGGGAAATGTTCGAGTCTTAGAAGAGCGTTGAAGATGTTGACAATTTTCATTATTCCTTTAGGTGGAAGATGTTTTAACAAAGTAGCATCGACCATATCATATCCAGGTGCCTTACCTTCTTTGAGGTATCTGATTTCTCTAGCGACTTCCTTTGGACTAGTGCTTTTAAGAGGAAGACACATCTGTTTTGCCGAGCCTAGGTATGTATTCACCTTTGCCGTATGATCAGGATTACTCTCAGGGTGTGGTTGAAAAACAGTGTTTAAGTGTTTTGCAAATGTTTCAGCCTTTTCTTTGTCCGATCTAGCCCACCCTCCGTTGCTGTTGTGGAGAGGGGACATATGAGCTTTAGGGCGTTTTAGGGCTTTAGTTACTTTCCACAATGAATAATCTGTGTCAGCATTGGGGCTTAGATTTGTAATACGATTTTGGATGTTTTCATTTTCTAGTTGGCTAATGTAAGTTTTCAATTCCTCCGAAAATTTGTTGAAAGCTGTTTTGTCGCTCGGATACCCGCTCCTGTGCCATATTTTTCTAAGTCTGCGGCGTTCTTTGATTTTCTCTTTGATTTCTAGTGGATAAGAGTTTTGTTTTGGAGGCTTACCTTTCTGTTTTGAAGTGGCAATATTTGCAGCATTATGAATAGTCATATTGAGTTTTTCTATTTCATTTTCTACTTCATCAGAGGTTTTAAGTTTGCATTTCAGATCCACCAGTGTGTTTATTATATCTTGGTACTTACGCCAGTTCGTATTTTTACGGTTGTATAACTTAGGTTGTGGTTGCAACAGAGTGATTGTTGAGCTTATGTTTAGGATGACAGGAGTGTGATCTGAAGTGAGGTCGATAGGTGATTCTATTGTGACGTAATTATTATCTATATTTTTTGTAACAAAGAAATCAAGCAAATCAGGTATCCTGTTTCTGTCATTTGGCCAATATGTAGGCTTGCCACCAGATAAGTATTCTAGATTCATTTTTTGTATTGTTTTCATAAGTTGTCTACCTCTTGGGTTATAGACTCTTGAACCCCAGTGAAGATGCTTTGAATTCCAGTCCCCTCCACAGACAAATCTTTTATTCAAAGTCGCAAAGTAGTTGTTGAAGTCTTGTTCAGATATTATATGTCTAGGCGGGCAATAGACGGCTGACAGTACAGTTTCCAATTTATTGTCTTCGATTATTATAGAGGTTGCTTGAATTTTCTCTGTGGAATAGTTCTCAATTGGGTAGTGCTTAATATTATTTTTAACAATAATGGCACTTCCTCCATGGCTGTTTCCAGATGGGTGATTAGTTGCATACATTTTGTAATTGTCAAAAACGGTGTGCGATTTAGAAGTGAACCTTGTCTCAGATATAAGTGCTACGTCAATATATTCTGTTTTTAAAAATAATTCAAATTCTTGACGTCTCTCCGTCAAGCCGTTGGCGTTCCAAGTGACCACTCGGAGGTTTCGAGTCATTTTTTAACAAGGCTGCTGACTAGCTGGACCATGCGATCCATCATTTTGTCTACCATAGTTTCAACCATGGTCATTATTGTCTTTTGCTGTTTGTCAAGCATAGTTTCCATAAGTTTCATGATGTCGTTAAGGTCTGTTGTTTTTTCAAAATGTGTGTCTGTTAATTTTACCTTGGTAGCCTCTGCATATGTTTTATTGAGATTGGGTACTCTTGGGTACCTGTTATACAAAGTAGGTTGCATATATGTAGAAGTTACGTTTTGTGATTGTGGATTTACTTTTGGCTTTGGTGCACTCTTTAAGATCCGTTCTTTGTATTGCTTGTAGATGCTACAACCTTTGTAGCTAGCCGGGTGTTTCTCCTCACAATTCGCACAAGTAGCTTCGGTGTCTGGTTTTTTAGTACAAGATGAAGTAGGATGATCTTTACCACATTTAACGCAACGGAAAGGTCTATAGCATTGGTTCTTTGAATGGCCAAATCTCTGGCATCTTTTACATTGAAGTATTTCCTTTTTTTTATATGGCGCTTCAATTGTAATTTTCATGTTATTCAAGTATTTTACTTTGAATATATCTTTATTGTTGCTCTTTGGTTCCAGGTCAACATAGAAGGTAGGTAGTGGCTCTTTTGTAGCCCGGTGCCTTACATTCACCACTTGTCTGACTTCATGTCCTATATTTGACAGCTCTTTGGCTATCTGTGCAGTGTCTTCTGATGCATGTAGCCCGCGCACGACAACTCTATATGCTCTCTCGCACTTAAGCTGATAAGTATAGTGAGAGATATTGTTCGCTATAAATTTCTCTCTAATAGTTTTATATACCTGGATGTCTTTGGGCATGATTTTTATAATATGTCCAGATTTCAGGGTGGTCATAGTGTATGAAGTATTGTCTACTATTTCATTTAAAACTTCCTTGAGAGATGTAATATTTAGGACACCTGTGACAAAGATAGGCTCAGGTTTAGGAATGTATTCTTTTTCTTCTTTCTTGTTGTCTTCTGATGTATCTTCATTCAAGATTTCAAAACTATTTTGTGTGGGTACTGCAAAAACAGAAGTATTTTTCAGTTTTTTATTTGTGTCGTTTTGTATTGGACTAGTTTCTTTTCTTTTATTTCTTTTAGTAGGAATTTGGTCTCTTTGCCAGTCAACCTTATACTAAGCATTTTATTTACAGGTAGATATAAAAGATCCTCATGCTGCATTAAAAAATCTAACAAGAATTTGTTTGCTTACTGACCTAACTTTAATGTTGGCCTGGAGCCCTGAGGAAGCAGCCAAAATTATTGAGAATTACAAAATATATGAAAATAAACCACCAGATTTGATTATGGAAAAAGTTGAGAATGATCCACATCAAAAAGTAAGATGTTTTTTTATTACATTAGAGTTATTAATATGAACAATCTATATAGATATACTAGCGGCCCGCCCCGGCTTCGCCCGTGGTACATATGAAAAATAGATGTTGGCCGATTCTCAGACTTACCCGATATGCACAGAAAATTTCATGAGAATCGGTCCACCCGTTTCGGAGGAGTATGCAGACTAACATTGTGAAAAATTGGCAGGGAGGTAGTTTAGAGCCAGGAGAAGGACATAGGATATATATGTACCATGGGCGAAGCCGGGGCGGACCACTAGTTTCTCATAAGTCTTAATTAAAAGGATACAAGTTTACCTAAGTAGCATTTTTTTTAAATTGTATTTTTTATGTACATTTTTTTGTCTATTTTAGATAGTGAATGCTTTAACATCAATCAAGCCAGTGAACAAAACAGATGCTATGACACTTATAACTACATTTGGAACATTGGAAAATATAATAAAAGCAACAGAAAGGAGGTTAGCAGACTGCCCTGGGTTTGGAGCGACAAAAGCAAAGAAACTGTATAAAGCCTTACATGAACCATTCTTAAAGAATAGCCAAAATAAACCAGACGAATTTGCAGGAGATATTAGTATAGAAGATGTTGAAAATGCTGAAAATAATGTAGATAGCTAAGAAATAGAAAATAAGTCTTAAATTATGAAATATATTTTTTATTGAAAAAGTTTTTTTTCTGATCATGTACATACATATAAAATATAAATATGTTATGACTGCAGTCTATATTATAAGCCATAAATTGGTATATGCTGTAAGACAACCACACTTGCCAAGTGCAGTTAGGCAGTTGAATAGTTTCAAATTATTTATATTAAAATTATTATATTACATATAGTTAACAAAACAGAGAAATCATTGTTTTATCTTCATTTTTCAAATACCTAACACACTTATACAAAACTTCAGCCAAATATCGACATTAAATTTATACGTAGTTAGGTATTTTTTTGCAAACAACAATAATTATTTTTCCGTGCTGTAGAGCCGCAACTTTCAACGAGGCAATAATCAATAATATTAAGAACACATATAAACCTTTATTTCTAGATTTAGTGTTAAATTTTTGATATTTTAAGATAATCTATGAACATAATGCATCCTGTTCCTGTAACACCAGTCGGCCTGTAAAATGCCTGTAAATTTAACTAATTAACTAATTTAATTTTAACTAATTTAAAATTAAATTAGTTATTTATTAGTTATTAAATTTAACTAATTTAATTTACCTAAGCCGTGCCAATACTTTATCTTTGCTTTAAACTTTTATATAGGTATATCGTACTTATGTTATTTCACATAAAATTCCGTTAAAATATTATTTAAAAAAATATATAAATATATACAAAGACATAATTAAATGACAATAGTTTAAACAAACGCAACAGTATAAGCGCAAGCTGTACATCGAAGACGAGTTAATCCACGAATAACAGTTTTATCTTCCAGTTAAGTATCGCAGTTTAAATAATAAATAAAAAACACTTTATTGTACAATGCACAGATATACAATACAATAATATACAAAAAGAATCTTCACCGTACAAATTGGCGGCCTTATCGCTTTGAAGCGATTTCTTCCAGGCAACCTTGGGATATAGGAAAATGAAAAGATTGAAAAAGGTAGATAGTGCATATACGAGGAGTGAATACAAATAAATATAATAGATATGAGTAAGTTATAAAATTACATATAACATAAGAAAGAAAGAAAACGTGCAGAAGAGCCATATACATATAAAAAATTCAAGTAGAGAAATAGGTAAAACAGAACAGATACAGAATGACTATGAGGACAGATAATATTTTTTAATTGCAGCTTTAAAACTATTCAAAGTTTGTGCTTGCTTTATTGCGGTTTAGTTAATTATTCATAAAAATAAATATTTTTGTAAATACATATTCACCCATATTATGGTCGATTGATATTTCTTTAACACTTTTGTAACATCGCTGGTCATCTTTTATAACTCCGGTTTGGAAGGAGGTCAAACCGAATTTCTTAACATTGTCCTTTCTTTTCCTTGTCGAGGAATGTTTGAGTCATGACATGAAGTATTTTGGCAAACGCTTATTATTTGTATTATGTTATAACTTTATATTATGTAAACTGAAAGTATACGAACTTGTTAATCCTTTTTTTCTTTACAAAGGCAAACGGAATATGTGCCTATTTGGCTATTTATACATTATTATAGAAGAACGCACATATATATATTTTATAATTATGAGCAGATAAGCTTTAGATACCTAAGACTACCCGCTATGGTGTTATTTTGCTTAAGTATAATATAACGAGCGGGCCGCCCTGGCTCCGCCCGTGGTGCATATTTATCATAAAGCACTCGGGGACCACTTAAATATCCAATGGTCAAAGAATTTTAGACATCTGTCCAGTAGTTCCACAGACTAGCCCGTTCAAACAAACATACAAACTCAACTTCAGCTTAACGTTACTAAAGAATACGGTAGAGAATATTATTAGGACCTACTTCCGGGAGATATAAAATATTTCAAATCAAATTACCTAATAATCTATACTAATATTATAAAGCTGAAGCTGAAACCGCGGGGAGCAGCTAGTAAATTATGTAAAACGAAATTTGATTTGCATAAAGACTTCTTATTGGAATCCAATTTTTTTTTTTAATAATACTTATTTAATTACGATTAGGTACTATATCTACTGTTGCACATAAAAGGTAGAGTCTAGACTCTAGCTGATAATGTTGTAGAGTCTGTATTGGTGATTGCGTATTTTTTGTATTTAGTTTTGCGTCTATTAATTAATTGCCTAATTTATATAAACGTACTTAACACAACAATTACAATTTTTTTAACAAAACAACTTACATATATCAAAAGGTAGAGTCTAGATGTTGTTGGTCATCCGCAATTATCCTTCCCATGAAACACAATATTCCTATTCCCATGAATTAATATAGTAGAGATGTTGTGAAGCTTGGCCGCTTTCCTTAATTCATTTTTTATTAGATAGTAATGTGTTCGTTGCTTCAAGACGCGCACCGGGGTTCAAAATAAAACAATCAGGCATCAGCAGCTCTAAACCGGCTTTCCTCGCGGTCGGACGCGCGTTGCTTTAGCTGGTCGATGCCCGCGAAAAATAGGCGGGATTGTTTGAAAAAAGAATGCGTTAATTTTTTTATGTAAATTGAAATAATAAGGCCATTGTTTTACTAATTTTAATTTTGTGTTAGATTGAAAACTTTTATAATATTTATTTTTAAAATTAGATTAATTTAAATAAAAATTTTTGTGCCCGGACTCGAAATAAACATTTAAAAAGTGTGTGTTATTATTTTCGACTTAAAAGTGTTACGTGTAAAATTGAACTGAAACAATAGGTGAGAAAAAACGTTACCGTTTGGAAGTTGGGATAAAACTTCTTTTGTGTTGAACTTTTTTGGAGCAACAACATGTTAAAGTAAGTCTAGTAATTTAAAACTAATTAAAAACTTAATTGCACAGTTGTAATGGAATTTTGATTTGGTGTATTTAAATTTTAAAATTTGGTCGTTAGTCGTTAGGCTGTTATCACTGGACCGGTTTTAGTAGGTACGTTGGGATGGAATAAATAGACTGCAATGTGACAATATCCAACAAATTTAACAGGTTTAAAAAAATAAATTGAAAACTTATCTAATAAGTACTTAGATATGAACAACAATACAATACATTATGTACAACTTATCAAAATAATTTGTTTGAGTCATGTACTTACTCATCAATAAGTATTTTAACATATTATTGTGAAAGTCCCATAAAATAAAACAATGTAGATTATCTACTTACTTATTTTCATAAATTTAATATTTCTTTTTTAAGACGTACTTATACAAAATTAACACGAGATTAGCATTGTTTATGAAATGAGTAATGACATAAAACCAGCTATAGTAGGCAAACAATTTATTGAAACAGGTGATCGGGGCACGTGCGAAGTCAGGTGGTAGTTTTTGTTCAAATGGAAACAAAAATAGTCCACCTGTTGATAATAATTAGTACAATTTTGCGATTTGTTTCTTTTTGCATGGAAAAAATTAAATGTCACGACGCTCTATCTACGTAGTTACTTCATGAATTGTGGTCTAAAATTATTCTTCACAAATTGACTAAATTTTCTATTGAGATGATGTAGATGGTCATCACCTTATATTGCTACCTTTATATAGCTTCTAAAATGACCTATAGTAAAATATGTATAGGGTGAAATTTTTATACCATGTCTGTGTTAATTTTTTTTCCTTCTCGTTTTAAATACGAAATGAGCGATAAAGTAAAATATCCTTGTTCCTTTTATGGCAACTAAAGTCTAAATGTATATTAGTATTTTTTTAGTATTCTATAATAAGGATCATTATATCTACCTAATACCTATCTATATCTACATACTTTTTTCTAGTGTACCCACACTCACTATACACTTGTATGACGTGATATAACATACGAGTATTTTTATTTTTACAAAGACTCTACTTATCAATCAGTATGTCAAAATATAAAATTCATAAGAAAATTCAGAAACCTTTGTATTATAGGTATATCTCATCTTGTTATTTGCCAACAGAATAGAACAGTCAAGCTAAAAATTATCTTTCAGCATATGTTTTAAAGTCGATGTTATGGGTAGGTAGAGTCCCCCAAATTACGCCTGTAAATGTAATATTCTAATTATAGAAAAAGGCAACAAACAAATACAAAGACACTACTGAATAATTGTATATAGATTCACGATAGATATTTTTTTTAATATACCTACTACTCAGGAATAAGAATAGGGATAATCTGCAGGGTGCAGGTCTCTAGCTACTACACTTTCATTCATTTTCGGATATTATTGTATCAACTCCCTATAAATGAGCCTCCAGATGGTTTTTTTTATTTTGTCATCTAACAATACAGGGTTCACTTACAATAATGTCTTCGGCTGGGGTCGTGATCCCTGTAATCGAGATTCTAAAAACGTAAAACATCACGACTTTTATACACCGACAAAGATTTATATTAAAAAAGGAAAATTTAGAATCGTGCCTCATGCTGAACATATTGCTGATGCAATATGATGCTCCTTTGTTGTTATTTTTTACATTTAAAAAAAACATTATATTATTATTTTTTTAATAGATTTCAGTGCCTGTTCATGTATTATATGAAGATCTCTACATGCCTACGCTGCCTACGTTCAATGTATTATAGGTAGTTATATAAAATATGTAATTGAATGGTCTTCAACGAAGTTGTCGTTATAATTTTGCAACCAAGTTTTGTACCAAGTTTTAATGTGAAAATTACTGATTGATTCTTGATGATTGTTTGATTTATGGTAGACATACAAATATGAATAATTGTGTTTTGTAAAATCATGAAATGCATTTAATTCAAAGTTTTGTACCCTTTTTTTTGAATGACAGGCGCTAATGGTCAAAGTATAGGATTAGTTTGTCACTGTACATTATAACATAATGGCTTTATATGTGACTGGACAGATAATGAAGTCATCGTCGGACGTCCAGTCACGCTTTCTTTGAGATTATATGAAAAATGTTCAATACATGTACGCACATTCAAATACAAAATATGTAGAGTCGAGATGGTGGCAGTTTTGGTAGAGGTAGGGTAAAAGCTGTCTACAAAAGAGCCTGGAATTAATATAGTTGACTGTATCCCTAATTCTTTAAATTAGAATTAGGAAAATATGGTAACTTATGAAATATAAATACTTACCATTGTTTTATGACTCTATATTTATCTTTTACTTAATTTTTTGCTCACGGCTTTGTATTCATGGATTACTTATCATCTGAAGGAATTAGATTTTTACGTTAGAATCGTAAATACATATTTCTAAGATAAAATTTTCAATTATTTGTTGTTCTACATACTGCTTTACCATTACCTATACCGATTGTTTTATTAAGTGTTTTCAGGCGTTCTAAAGATGTTCCAACAGTTAATCATATGCATTCATAAAACGCACGTTTATTCATATTATGTATTCACAAAAAAATCGTTTGTTTTCAAGTAGCTTAAAGAAGCTCTATCTTAATAGAAACACGGGTTACTAAATAGTTACCACGTAAGAAGATTCAAAATCTAAAACGTCTACTTCAGGACATTCTAATAACACTTTTCCCTAGAACAATCCATTGTAATGATATTAAATATGCGTAGCTTGAAGATTTGACTCGTGCCGTCTCGCGGGTCGGCGCACGCGCAGCCTCCGGTTTTGCTCCTTTTGTGTCACGTACAATCTTGTTTGTGTGCGTGTCTCTGTGTCGGTGTGAGTAACACACGTGCGTACTAATCTACACATTGTTAACTATAAAATACGCCCATAGTTTTGTTTAGTAATGCTATTCTTGCGTTCCTTGTAATATTACACAGTCATGCATTGTATTGATTGATTTAACAATAGGTATATTCAAAGCGTTACAGTTATTTTAAAGGTCAAATCTATAACGTGTTTGTCTATTTGATAATTTTAGAACATTTATAATTTTGATTATGTTGATATGTTTGGTTACATAGTATTTGTCAAGTGCTTTTTTCTTTCAATAAATAGCCACCCAAGATTCGTACCCATTCTCTAATAGACCCTATGAAACACTAACCCATGTCTTTCATTTGTTCATTAGGATCTGTCACCTCACGCCACTAGAAATATTGAGTCGCTCATTCCATGTCAAAATTTGTAATTTTAGAATAGAAAACGAGTAGAATAGCAGCCCCCCTAGTCAAGTGGCTTTCTGTTAGCGTAGCGTTCAATAGAATAGACTACGAATGTATGAGATTGACGTAGGCTGTAGATAAACGTATCTACAGGTTACGTCAATCTCATCTATTCGTAGTCTATTCTATTGAACGCTACGCTAACAGAAAGCCACTTGACTATGGGGGCAGGTATTCAGTATTCAAGTGTTTGAATATGAATTCATATAGCCAGGCATACGAATTCATCCATCATTTTACATGGAAAGCGTTACAAAGATGGATAATGGACAATGCAATTTTCTAATATGTGTGTATCGATATGGAAATTTTCATACTTGGATAAAAGGATTGTCTGTATTTATTTTACGGTGAAATTGTTTCAGAAAAATTGCAAATAGAGCCTCTTACACATTCGAAAGTAGATTTGAGATACTCTACTCTATTACGTTTTTAAATTTCATAATAAATTTTCCATGTAAGTATACCACATTTTTTACAATGGAATCTAGACCACTAATAATCATACTAAACGTTTAACATCCCATACCTATAAAAAAACATTAGATAAACATGTGTTCGTCTAATGTTAACACAAAATAATTCTTGAATACCAATGAGTTACTATACAGTACTCAATGTTGGATACTGTTAATCAAACGCATGTCTATTCTCTGTTGCAGCCATGATTCCCAATCACTACGTCAATCACATCAAATTTAATGTCCTCGTTACAATAAAATGCAATCCGTTGTACAGTATAAATACTATTATATTATCTATGGTTGTACATTGGAATCCATTTGCTAGGAGGCGTGGTATTTAGATGCACAGCTACATTAATTGCCATGGCAGGACACAGAAAATTGCGACAAAAAATAATCTAACTGGTGTGTGGTACGTGACTCTGTGCAATGTTTTGCATTCTTGGAAGAGTTGAGTGCTTTGCTTGATGGATGGTAGGTAAATATTAGCAATATGAAAAGTATGACGTATCATTTTTATTATTCCTTATCTGAACCTATTGTTATGGAAGCATTCGGTAGGTATATTATAATAATTTAATTTGAAATTTTACACACATGTAAAGCAAACAAATAGAGTTTTTTTTCTTAAATTTAATAACTAGTTTATTTAATTTTCTCCCCCTAATAAGTACATAGGTATTGTATCATTTAGGAATACTTTTCTACATTTCATGTCTGCGAGAGATACTTACCAATAGACCTTAACGAATATTTATTATTTAGTGACACGAAAAGTAATAATTTATAGATACATATAGTTAAGTATCAAATTTTTACAAAGACTGCAGTCAAAAGTTCTTTTCCGGTACAAATCATCGCCTTGAACTTTAAGCTTCTCCACTTGAACCGTTACGAGAAAGCTTTTAAGGTTATCGTCATATTATTTATTACTAATGGATACTTGACTTTAAGTCGCTTTATATGTTTTTATTTTGGAAAGTCAAAGCCGTTCCCAGAAACTGAAATGGTTTTTTCTGAAACTTTTTATTCCTTTTGGAGTGTTTGAGTTTTTGCGCGAGAACTAGGTAGCTGTACTTGTATGAAGTTTTTATACATAGAAATCCTTGAGTGAAACACTTGAGTGTTACAGATTTCTATGTATCTGATTCTTATGATATTTCAGATCAATCTGATTATAAATTATGGTTATGCAACGTGTTTCTTATAATATTAATATATTGGCAAACTTTTAATGGCAAGTTATGAAATTAAATAGATTTTTTGCAATAAATACGAAATCTTACTTTATTTATAAATTCGTTGATAAGATCTTAGTTTATAAACATTTTTATTATCTTCGACGCCATTTTTTTAACATGATCGCATATTTAAAATTTTCGCTACAGGCCCACAGAGAGAGTCAATAAATAAAAAACAGTGAAACACCGATCCTTCATATTATTATGTTGTATGTTTACAGTATGACACTTCAGTAAATACTTAACAGCGATAAAACACTAGTCATTCTCCAAAGTATTTGGGACCATAAACAAAGCAATTTTCTAAAGTAGAGAAACAATAAACCAGTTATTAAGGTTTTATCGAAATGTGTGCCATCGATTTTTCTATTGTATCTTTCATTTAAATATTTATTTTTCATTGCCAGTGTATTAATTTGGTGCTTTTATTATTTTTTATCAATCGTATAATTAATTGGTAGATAAAATTACATAATAATATTCGAGTATATTTCAGTCATTAAATACTTAGTTATTGTTTTACGTAAACTACAAAATATTTATTCGTTAGTAGTAGTAGTTATTTATGTTTCGTATTAACAAAAGCAAAAAAGTGCATTAAAATATTTCTAAGCAGAAATAAGAGAACTATAATGAGACATGTAATGAACCTTTACAAGACCTCCCAATTCACCTCCAAAGTTTTTGTATTATCAAAGCACAATTCAACAAGTAGGAAAGTGAAAACCGTATCCACATCGGAATGCGGCCGTTCAGATTACGGATGATTACAATCATTATCACTTATTATTTGACGAAGCTGAACACGCTACCTACCTAATTCTAATGCTTTTAATGAGTAAAAATCTTACATGAAGCGCAAAGCGGTCAAAAAAGATAGAAAATAATTTTATAGCTGTTTGGCATCAGAAAAGAATGGCGTTTATCTTCTTCCTAGAAGAAAGAATTAGTATGTCCATGATTTATACTTAAGTTAGCGTTTAGCTACTATTATGTATTCTGTGCTTAAGTCATGTTCTTCGGATTGAGGCTCTGAAATATCCTAAAATTATTATTAATTAAGATCTTGTTCTCAATATATCAATTTGAATACAATATAAAAACTTTAAAATAAAATATGGGTAAATATTGCGTCTTACTACATCCTATACAAACGAAGATGTCTGCGAAACGTTTAGGATTATTTACATAAAACGTTAAAAGTTACGTTCTATAAACGCAATGCTTCCGTAATCATAGCATTCCTAAACGTAAATAAGCGTTATGCCAGAATAAGTCGGTTTGCGCAAGTGATATCCAGGAATTAACCTCGATTTTTGGTGAATTATCGAACATCGGAACTGAAAGACCGAAATAAATTTAGTGTAGTTTGTAATGACGCGTTGAAACAAGATTTTTCTTCAAACTTTACATATTTAGCTGTTACATTTAACTCGCTATAAATTAAAAGAGTAATTTTCGAAGAATTTTGTACCTAAATAAAGACATTGATCACCGAAAGAAGTCATTGTATTTTTTTAATCGTCGGAGTTATAATAGGAACTTTGACACATAAAAAGTTCAAGGCGAAATTCACATATATGCAAAATTAATATATTATGCAACCAATAGCAATAAATTATTATTAGCTGCGTGAAGCATATAGCCATAATAAATCACATTGTTTGGAACGCAGTTTCAGTGTATAATTTTACAGTCGTTTCGTCGAACATACCGGACGCTTAAATATTTACTCAAATATACACCTTAAGGCTGCAGTCTAGCAAAATTGCGTTTTCAACAAGTTATTTGACAATTTTTTCCCGGCTAATGAAATGATAAACTGAATTTTTTTTTCTTGTTTATCAATTAGTGTTATATACGCAATGCGCGTGAATTTTTTCACATTTATAAAGTTACTTTATGTTACCTTAATCAGGCCTTCAAGATAAGTCTCTTTCCCCCAAAATCATTTCGAGCTAAGTTTGTGCACTCACTACGTTGCAACCGATTACAATTTACATAATCTGATCAGCGCATTATTATCCTTATATAGTCGTTATTAAAAACTGCTGAATACAATTGCCGAAAAACTTATGATTTTCTTAATTAGAGCGTTATAAATTCATTAAAATCCCATTTTTTGCCTTACAAAATCGATTGATAAATACTGCTAAAAGTTATTTTTTCCATTAATTTATTCGAGTTGGTTGAAGACCAATGTGTATTAATCCTTTAAAAAAATTTTTTTTGAATTTTGATAATTCTTTAAATATTAAAAAAATATTTAAAATAATAAGGAAAAATCCTAGCGAATTTCTTTAGTCGCGCTCCTTGGGCCGGAGCGCGCGTTCTGACGTGTGCTCTACGCTCGATTTTCCTTCATACCGAAGTGAAAGTTGCTCTACTTCATTAAATTTAATATTTTTGTTAATTGATTATTTTTATCTTAGTTTTGTGCAAATATTCGTATTTTTAAACATTTGATTTCGATATGGAAAATAAACGAAAAAAATACGCGTGTAACTACTAGAAAAAAAATTATCTTCGAACATAAAGTTAATGAAACCAAATAGATTGCAAAGGTGATTGGCAACAATTTCTTTATTTTACGGGGTGTCAGTAAAGGGATGTATATTTCTTTAAAACTAAAGTAAGCTCATAAATTTTCTTATAATATAATTTTTTTGAAGTTCCAAAAATGTTTATTTTTCGTTTGAGAAATACGAAATATAATATAAACTTGTATTGAGAACTTGAACTTCCCAAGTTCATCCGGGGAAATCCCCATACGGGGAAAATGATTTGTTTACTCCAAAATTGATCCGAGGTGTTTTAATTTTTTCTTCTAGTCATTTTCAACGTAGCGGCATGTTGTTTGATTATTAATTTTGTAACTTAAATACAGGATGTTGGTTTTATATTCTGATCTTACAGACGCGCTGACAAATTTAGTCCACCATTTCTAGTTTAGTCTAACTACAAAACTACCAAAAAAACTCTAAGTACCAATATTAACACGTTCGCTGCGGCACTGATATATCTGTACTTTCCATTACTGCGTTACGGGTCGTTTTAAACCTTGTCCTATACCAGAGATTGTGGCGGCACGAGGCATATTAAACCCCACCGCCCGTAGGAGACCAAAATCCTTTTTTTGGCGCCAAATAAGACAAAGTGTGCGGCTTTTGTCGTGATTATTATTAACAATGAGTTCATTAACCTAAATCTACCGCCGCCCGTGGTTAGATTAGTTAGTTTAGATTCTATGGGTAAAATAAAATGTGGGGTCTGATGTACCCCATACCGCACTGAACAATAGCAGTTTTTCATATAATTTAGTGATGGGAAAAGAAATATCGATTTTATTTAATTGTATTTATTTATCAAACTTATGGATGTTTTTTATTAAAACAGGCCAAACCAGAATATTGTTTGCAACCAGTGCATTCTGTGAGAATTTCCTTTAATTTTTTTGTCGGCCTCACGACTTGTTAAGAAGATGCGGAGTTTTTCGTAACATCCTACACATCTCCTCTTCTTTGATCCCTTTAAGAGATGATGTGCCTTGTTTGTTGGCTTGTTGACTTGGGCAAGAGTTAAATTTTGATGAGCCATACACCGATTGTCGGGTGTTTTGGATTTGCCGCTAGTTGATTCAATGAACAAACACACTAATAGTAATCATGATTATCAACCTATTTGAAGAAAGTTACTCAACATGTCACATTCACGTTTCTATTAACGATATTTATTATAACGAGTAGTTTGAAAATTAGGTACCTGTATCCTTTTTACCTTCTTTGTAAAAGCTTCAATAAGTTGTTCCACAAATAGTCTCGAATGCGTTGCACAACACTAACCGCGTGAAGCTAGCTTAGGGTGCGGTACGAGGTGCGCGATGGTACGAGGTGTTCGCAACCTCGTTCCGCACTGTGTTAGAATTTTTATTTGTTCAGTGCGGCACGAGGTCTAAGAAACCCGGTATTAAGGTCGGTATACCATTGAACTAGGAATCAATAGCACATCTCAAATATATAGATATCACTTTCCTACACTGAACCAGATGGAAGTTATGCCTCCCGCACGACAGAGAAGTTTAAGTTTTTTCCTACCGCTATAACGACGAGACACGGACAGGGTGTTTCAAGCCCTGTTTCGCAGCGAACGTGTTAAAACGAATGGATTATCATCACATCATCAAAATTCAGTGGGGTTGAGACGAAAACGATAATTCGTTGATGCTTTCCCTTTTCGACGTATTGTTAGGGTACATCACCAATCTGCAAAAAACAAAACTGATGATTCCCAATTGCTGATTAAAAATGAAAAACAAATAATCGACAACAGTGGTGAAAATTTGCTGATCACAATGAAACATCCTTCAGTGGTAGCAGATTTACTCATTTAAAATGTATCGGTGAACAGCGTAAAGGAGAGGAGGACAGGAAAACATTATGAATGTGGATGGTGGATTGTATACAGGGTGTAATCGATAAGTATGTGCAGGCGATTATGACGTTATTATTGCAGGTATCAAAAAACTTAAAACTGATATCGAAATTACTTTACCTAATGAGCAAAATGACAATAATAACTTTTTAAAAGTATAACGAGAAATATCTAAAAAATTTACTTTATACACTCCCATATCAAAAAGGGAAAATGGGACTAGTAGAAGTTAAATGTCTAATTCCGGCAAAAGACATGAATGCGGAAGATGCGGTTAAAAAAAATTTAATATTTGAAATACAATGCAAAAAATAACACTTTTGTCATAGATAAGAATCATGACTATTTTTTCCAAATTCAGGGACAACTAAACGTTGCAGAAGCAGAAGTCTGCTTATTTGCTGTTTGGACTGGAGTGAATCATTCGTTAAAAATAGAATATATAAAAAAGTATGTAACGTTTAGGCAAAATAAAATGATGGACCATTATTGGATTTTACATAAATTCCCTACTGTCAGAATTGATTGATTCGAGACTTCAGTATTCGATGCCCATCAAGGACCCATCCTATATCATTCAAGCGATTGAAAAAAAAGAGATAAATCCAGTGCAACCGATAAAGCATCAGAATGCTAGCAAAAGATTTATTAGGTTTATCAATATAAATCTATATATTATACATAATATAATAAATCTGTAGAAGACGCGAAGACTGACATCCGCGCGGACGGAGTCGCGGGCGGAAGCTAGTCAGAAATAAATATCTTTTGTTTTCATTTGCGTATTTTTCTATTTTATAATTTTTTAACACAAACATTACATTTTTTTTATTAAATACAAAATTTGTTTATCCGTTTTATTAGTTAAACTGAACAACTTTCACTAAGAAACTTAGGTCGAAAAAAATGTATAGAGTTATGCATTTTGTATGGAAAGCTTATTTTTTTTATATTTCGTCCAAATTTCTTTGTAAAAGTTGATCAGTTATATAAACATGAAGTTGAAGATATCAATAGAAAGTATTCGCAAATTTTGTGTACTGATAAAAAAAAATCACCCGGTGTAATTTTCACGAAAATTGTTTCAAATTGTCATTTTTGGTACTTTACGAATATTAAATTATACGAATGATTTAATTTTTAAAAATTAAGTGGAGCAACTTTCCCTTAGTACATTTGTATTATTTACATATAGGATGACAGGATGCATTTGTTTGCACTACTAGACCAAGCCCTTAAAAGTAAACAAAACCATGCGCGAGAAAAATATTTTTATAAAAATTTAAAATTAATGAACATAGGTAGTAGGTACATATACTAATTCACCACAAAATTGAAGGTAACAGTCGTCATGAGGTCTTTGACAACAACATAAAAAATTTAGTTGCAGCACTTTAAGTAAGTATAATAGGTAATAATGGGCGAAGAAAACTTGGTACAACAAATTAGTCGATAATTAAAAATAACCAAAACCGAGACTAATTTGCAAATCATTTCGCTCTTTAACTTTTTCTATTACTTATTCCCTTATTCAAGTACTGTTATCTCTACAATAATTATTATTCTTACCATACCGTCTCAACCATTCATAATGAACAGCAGTGATTAACGTATGAAATCCCACGAGGAATGTTGATCTCAAGCCTACTCATTATGTCGTTAAGGGACGCAGGGCTAATCGCTGGCTACAGTCCTCAGTCCTTCCGTGTACATTCTTATGATATTACTGTGGTGACGTCGCTTTTTGCACGCCTCATAAGCGAAGCGTTGAGGTGGGTACTACTGTCACTTCGCGCAAAACATCTGATTTTTCAAACTTAAAATGTCTTTATGTATCATACATTGCACTTGTAAGATAATACATACACACACATATTAAGAAAAAACACTATTTTTAACGTTCATGATATTTTTGATGTCATTTTTGTTATTTAAACTAGTTAAAAAACAGTTTAAAAAAGTTCTGTCTTGGACGTCCGTGTGTCTGTATGTGCGGATCCTTTTTCTTGTTAACACGATAGCGACCGAAATACTTTACTAATCGAGTCTTTTTTTTTCTCTTACGCTTGAGTATGCTCAGGAATAGAACCCTTTCATTTTTCAGGGTCTGATTCGATGTGGTTTAATTGTTATTAAATAAACAAAAATAATAATTAATAAATATTTATTAAAAAAAAATTATGAGGCGTGCACTTTTGGATTTTCCAAATTATATTTATGTCTACAGTCGTATGTTATTTTTATTTTTTAAATTACGCTTTAATGCAGCTTCCACCACGCTTCCACACGAGTGATGGTGCACAGTATAAGAATAGCAGTAGGTATAATATTATATTATCTGTGGTAGTAGTACCTAGTTTATACTATGGTAGTAGCTAGTATGTACCTACATTTAAAGATAAAATTAATTAAAATTCTACTCTCCTACTTTGTAAAATTCATGGTTTTTATTTAATAAATTGATATAAAAATATGATGAGATAACCGCTGAAGTAGCATTTCCACCCAAATTCACAATGTAAAAAAAATATTGACTGCTTCTGATTTTCAAAACATAGTCAACCTCGGTAAACAATTGACAGTCAAAACCAATAGTTTTATTCTGAAGCAATAATTTGTTTGTTTAGAATTGAACAATGAATAGCACTTTGGCAATGTTATGTTAAACTAAAAGATATCGTTTGTGAAATAATTACTAAGTAATACCGACTTATTTCACAAAATTTAATGGGTATATGAACGTGAGACAAGAATCCATTGTTTAAACTTTTACTTGGCAGTTGACACTGTTACATATAAATATTGCAGCTCTGACATATATTATATCGCTACCTACTCTTAATTTATAGGAATGAATTGACTTTTAAAAATTATCATTAGGATTTAAAGTCTATCATCATACAAAAAGTCTCCATATAAATAGAATATATTCAGAACTTTCGATCAGGTTTTCTGTTGCCTTCTTTTGCATAAATTAGAACTTTATTGTTATCTTATTTTAATTTATGTATTCGAATTTTTACATTAAATTAACCTCTATAATATAAGATAATAATGCCTATCTATTACATATCTATTATGCCAAATTTTCTTTTGTTTCAGGTTCTAGTGACAAAACATTCGACATTTAAAAATGGCGGGATAGTGCGTTACTATGGCAACCACTATGGCGACGGCATCGCACGACCTGTATCATCATGATGGGGAAATTCGACCTCAACACTCCAGAGAAAGTTCCCGAGATTCTGGAATCTTCCACACTACGAAGGGTCTTTGGAATGCTCCTGGGCAGAATAACTGTTTCTTAAATAGTGCTGTACAGGTAAGCTCTCATTTTTATTGTAGCATGTTTAAAAACTTCATAAAGGCGACATTTTTAATTAATTCCGTCTATACTTCTATAGCATTGCAGTATGTGTATTTATTTATTTTTATTTAAGAACCAATGTATTTTTGTTCCAGTGGTTAAATGCTCAGAGCAAGCGTGAAATAATTTTTGTGTTATGATATAGATAAAGAATTTTTTCACAATATGTGCCTATAGTAACTGCGAAATACTACTGCGAATAGATTTTTCTATAAAAATGTGACAAGCAATAAATTATATACCAACAAATAACGAGCTACCACATTTAGTAATAGCGGCAACAATATATTTCATTGAACAAGAATTCCAATAAAGTAAAAACGTAATATCATTTGATACCTTTCGACGAGACTTTGTAAAGGGCTTAGACGTAAATCGGATAACAAATGAGAGACGTTAATCTTGGTATTACCATGTATTACATAGAATTATTCAAGAAGATTAAAATATTATAAAATATGACGATGAATAATTTTAATCAAGCTTTATTTGTATGGTAGAAATTATAGCTTGATTTGGAAGTTTATTGTTATTTTGATTTATTTATCGGATTTATATACGAGTTTTTATTTCGTATTTTTCTTTTTATGAAAATACGTATTTATTATAACAAATACAATATTTCTCTCAGTTCATACGAATACAAAATATTTGCTTATAATATGCTTCATACAAGAATTACAAGCAACATGTCTGTAAAGGTAAGTCATTAGATTACCTTGCATGGGGAAGTGACCCGGCTATTTTTGCAACGGTCAATCTAAACCTAACGGAGTCAGCATTATGCTCGAATTGAGTTAATCATATTGCTAAAATGAAGCTGGTTTAATTTTACGGTCATACAATTGAGTATTTGAATAATTTTCTTGTGAGAAGTTTTCTCATAGGTCATTTTGTAGTGTTTCCACTCGCAATTTATTTTAGTGTTCATAAGATATCTGTGAATGTAGGTAGATATTAATTTTTAAAATAAATATGTTTCGCTTCGTCTTATACGTTAAGTTAAACACGGATATTTTTAAAATGAAAATATGTTTTAAAGCAAAAGACACGTACCAGACGACAGTAATGTAGAGTTCACGTACTGTCCTTTATATTTGACCATATCTCTAAGTGATAAGTAAACACCGCAGTGGTCACTCAAGCTAAACAATACGTGTGGTGACATTCATATATATAGTAACGGTAAGCACTCATTTACTAGAAGCCTTTACACATTCTAAATTTATCTCTATCGCTCTCATAATAGAGCATATATTGATGTAGACTCAATGATGACACCAAGTTAGGGTCAGCTGATGACGTGACTCCTGGACCAATAATGGTAACCTGTTTTTTGTTTTGACAGTAGGAAGAAACTAGTTTCGATAAAAACGAAGTAATTAAGTGCCTCTCTTTATTAGATTAGGTGTGACAGTTAATTTATTAACAAATTGGCCATAAAGCCTTATTTGATTTTTTAACGTAGGCCTGAAACTATCTTTAGTAAATTAAACTTCTGACCGCTACTTCGCAAAACTGGACTTAATTTTAAGCATATCATACAACATTAAGTATATAATTAAATAATATGGTTGTCGTTACTTTAATTGCACTGCGTATGCCGTAATTCTTGCATATTTACAAGTAGGTACTTTTATTTGTCTTACTTATATTTTATATGATCTAAATTCTAAGCTTTTGATAACCTAGTAATTGAGTATTTGAATAAAAAAAAATTATTGATTTTTTTTATGTATTTTGAAACTTTATTATTAATAATATTGATATTTAATGCAAATAACTTACAAAAAAATTTTTTTCCGTTAATTATAAGCAATTAAAAATTGATGAAATTTAAGTTAGAATCACGTGACTAAAAACGCGCCATGACTGGTCACCACAGTTGTGACGTCATAATGTTATAGCTATTATTAACTGCAGTACATAGCGTTTACATACGATTTGTTAGTTCGTTCCGAATTAGTTAGTTAGTTACGAATAATTTTCTTGATGTTGATATATTTATGATCACCGATTTTTGTCAGGAGTTGCCTTTGTAGTATTCGTACATAATGGTACAAAACGATAACTTTTGAGGTTCGCCATTTTTAATATAAATTTAAATAATATAATTAACAATTAATATAATTAATATGTAATTTAATAATGACAACAAAATTAAATAGATCAAAACACTGTATTTATTATTAACACGCTTTTATTAGCTTCACCTGTATGTTTGTATGTAACCGACTCCTTTCGAAGTTTCGACTCGATTTTGACCCACTTAAAACCGACGGATTTTGTTCAAATTTTGAACACTTATCAAGGTCCGATGACAATACAATAATATCATAAATTTATTCTGATAAGGATCGCCAGGATCAGCTTAAAACATATGTTTGTATGTAACCAATTCTCCTTTCGATTCGATTTAGACCCACTAAAAACCGACGGATTTAATTTAAATTTTGTATACTTATAAAAACCCGGTAACAATACAATAATTTCATGAATTTATCTTTTTATCCTGTTTAGTTTTTCAAACTATATTTAATTTTCTATCAACTGCAATGAGTGAAAACTAACATTATGACGTCACACGCGCTCGGGTGACGCTTCGGGAGTTGTCGGCGTGTCTTCGGTACTGGATTCAAAGACTAATTTTTATTTTGAAATAACTTTTGAATTATTGCAAAAAAAATAAAAATAAAAACAGTTTTGTTATAAAACTAACATATAATCTTTCCATTTATCACAAAAAAAAATTTAATTCAAATACTCAATTATGTATAACAAAGAATGTAACTTTTACTCTCACAACCTACATTCGAGATAAAATGAACACGAAATAATACGTGATGAAATTAGACATGAAGTGTCACGTCGCGTTTTTTCGCAAGATACAAAGGTCATTAATTATTTTATTTGATCTACAAGGAACAATTATTGTTTCGTATAAAATTTTTATATTTTGGGAAGCGAAGGAATAATGACGACTATTTAAAATATCTAGTTTAATAAAATAATGAATAAATTGCGTCTTAAATTCGTTAAAAATTTTTTAATCTCTAACAGCTAACTGTATATAACTATCTATTTAACACAAAAAATGTTTTGTATACAGACAATTTTTGAGAGCAGCGGTGGCTCAGTGGTGAGACTTCGGACTTCGAATCCATAAGGCCGGGGTTCGAGACCGGGCGAGCGCGCAGGAAATAAATTGATTTTTCAATTTATCTGCGCATGTTATAACATCACCACTGCTCGAACGGTGAAGGAAAACATCGTGAGGAAACCGACATGTCGAAGAATCAAAAGTTCGACGACATGTGTCATCCGCCAACCCGCACTTGGCCAGCGTGGTGGATTATGGCCTGTACCCTCATAGGAGGCCCGTGTCCCAGCAGTGGGAACGTATATGGGCTGATGATGATGATACAGACAATTTTTAGGTTAATCCAAATCCTACTTTTACTTCTTCATGTGTTTTCAAAACAAATTTCTTAGATAATAAATAACGATAAATGTTCTTAAACTCGAATACGCAATACACTGCAACTACATCGAGAATAACAAAATAATCACCAAAAGCATTAACACTCCAGATCCCAACCTCGTTAAATCTTACCAGTACATAATATTCCAATACTTTAAAATAATAACACGCATACATTTACATTCCAACATGGGTGAGGCGAGTACGTTCCAATTTACATGGACGTAATTACAATGTGAGACAACACAAAAAATTATGGTCCGTTTGGACCCCGCCATAATGACGGACAACTTCAAGCTCCTCTAAAAAATATCAAAAGCCGTTTGGAAGAAGTTTTGGAGCGTAATTAGCTTTTACATTTTAAAACATGTACCAACCATTTAAATGTGTAAAATTAAAGGTTTATTTATATATCTCGTGTAACAAAGTATTCAATAAGTTTAAAGTTTTCTGAGACTCTCTTCTAAGTTTAAAATAACGATATTACTGGGATATGTATAGGATTTCATCTAATATAATATTTAGTACCATCTTTAGTAGACAGATATCATGGTTAGGAGCTATTTGTAGTCCTACAATAATTTGTTTATTTTTCTACTATCTCCACCAAAGCTTATCAGGAATTTTATGGTATTCAGCGTGTAAAAATGTAAATTCTATATTACAATATTTCTTCAATCTCCAATGCCCTACGCGTAATCCGCTATAGTTTGTAAGCATGAAATATTTTTACCCTAGATACATATTCTAGGATCGTACGGCCTGAATCCGTTAAATTTGCCCTGAACGCGTGATAGTAATAAAAAGTGTGAACGGCACGAGCACAGAATGCGAGAAAAGATGGGAAAAATAAGCTATAGTTCCACATGATTACGTTACATCATTTGATAGATTGTTGTCAACGTGTACGCGTATTATGAGAGGCAATTTATGTAGGTTTTTATAGAAATTCTTGGATATGAAGAATGTGAGTATTTAGATTGCAAGTTTTTAATCTGTGGAGTGTTAAATTTTTAGTAGACGTACTCTAGATAGAGTGCTTTTGTGTGTATGATTAAATCGAAATAAAATTTTTGCTTTAGGCTGATGATTAGAGTTAATTATAGAGTTACTTTAAATACATATAATTTTATAATCGCCTGCGGCATATTGAAAAGAAACGCGATTTCGTGTGTCCAATTCTATTCTAACTTGGCCAAAGTAGACAACAACACTTACAGTCACTATCTATTATCTCTTATTCTTCCATAGAGATATGTAAGTACCTACTTATATATGTGTAATTTTATATCATTACATTGCACTGTTGATGAAAATCGCAATTTAAATATCATCGAAGATTCAGCATTCAGGTATTTGTTATGCCTCTCAAATGATGCGACGATGTCGAAACATCGAATGTTCATTATAACCAGATATTAATATTCAAAGTAACGAGCCTGTGAATTTGATAACCTTCATCTCATGTCAAATTGTTTGTTGTTAATGGGATTTGCGTTCCCATAAAAGGTACATAATAAAATGTATCACGCGATGGGCGTATCAATTACTAGTCTAATTTGAAGTACTCGATTGTGTTTTTGTTATTATTCTGTTTGGATTTTATTTGAATGTTATAATTGAAATTCTGGTACACTACTACCAACATTGAATTAGTAGCGTGTGTTTAATAAAGGTTGGTTTTGATGTTAAAATTTGTTATAAAAATTTAGAAAATCCATGCAAATGCGATAAAAGAGCTAAAACAAACTTAAACTAAAATATAAAAAGTCATTAAATAGTATTTTTAGTTAAATATTTTGTTCATATATGCGTAATTAGTATACACTAGTATGAGTTACCGCGTCCTGAACTGCATCCAATCAATTTTCGATGGCTGATTAAAAATTCGACGTGCACAGTGCACTCGAGATTTCATTAAATTAGTCTCCGGTGCATTGAACTTCCGTTGCAAGATTAAATAGGGATCACTTTCATAATTAACTCTGATAAGGCTTATCTCTTATCGCTCTTGTTACTTGATGGAAAGACGCGGGAAGTCGTTTATCCCTAGGTGTTTCAACATTATTATCTTAGTTCATGGTTTGGATGCAGCCTGCAGGTTACAAAAAAAGGTCATTTGACATGCTTATATATGTACATAATAATATTTAAAATGCGACATGAATTTTGTGATAAATATTTTTTTTCATTCAGGCACCTGTTCCAAAATTAAAATATAAACACATATGTACTTAAATGTAGTGTGACAAAATACTTTTATAGGCACATGGTGTGCAACAAAGTTAGGGATAATGCATTATTAGCACATCAAAGAAAAGAAAAGAGTTGTGAAAGTACAACAATGTCTTCTATAAAAGATGGTTATAGCCTCATACATGAAACTACAAATTGCAGGCATCAAGATAGTAAAAACATCAAATCTTAAGTCGACAGAACCTGTATTGGCTGTTCTTTCGCACTTCCACAATGTTCGTAAGAGTGAAAGGAATGGGAATATAATCCTGAAATGGCGTCTAAACAATTCTCTTTGAACAGGTGCACGTGTGATTACATAAGTTTTTACTATTCAGTAACGAAGTCACGTACGGGTTTACTTTAGCTTTAAGCAACGATATGTGAGCTTATAGGATATATAATCAATTTTTGGATATCATTTTTTGTAATATAAAACGTGTGGAAAACAATATTAAATGGATTTTCATGATATTTCTTGGAGCTTTTCTTCAAAATGATTATTTATTCAGATGTTGGTGGAGATAATAATATTTATACTGAACTCTTTTATACATTTCATTTTTACTTACATTTTAATAACAATCAATTTACGGCTCTACCGCACTTTTTTAATATTTATCCATCTCTCGATTACTCATATACGTCATACGTCAATTATTGGGATTCATCTCACAAAACATAATGCCTGAAATACAATTTTTTAATATCTAATATTTTATCAGTTTAAATATAAGAGTATTAGAAAAGAAACAATATATTTCTTACAATATTTTATCCGTGATGAATGAAGCACTTATTTTGATGAAAACTATCAAGATGTTTTAAGATTAATGTGTTTCGTTCAACCTCAGAAGTCGTCTGGGTTAAACCTTTTGTGACGAGCCTCTCAGTCAATCTCAGATAGCATTGTTTGGTCCAACACCATTATAATGTAAATAATATTTGTGGAGAGATTGGATTACGTTTAATTTTATTTTAAGGGAATAAAAAGTTAAAGAATAATCTTTTATATGGCTACACGTAGATGAAAATGGCCATTTACTTTCATCTATATTTTATTGGTTTTCTGTACTAGTTATTCGGGGCTGCTAAAGCAAATTCGTACAACACCTAGAAAAGTAATTGTAGTAGTACTTAGTATTGTGATCAAACAAACAATGTGAGTATCATTGTAATCCCTATTGGCACTGAGAAGCTATGTAGATATTAGACACGCAGTATCAAATGTACATGATTATGTTATTAAATATTCACAACGTATATACTAACCCTCATAAACATTCCTATTGTAGCAATATACATAGAGTTATATCATAAGTAATGGTACACAACATTTTTAAAATTAATTTCCATGGCTAAAACATGCTACAGTGCGCTGCTCTACAATTTTAATATTAATAAAATTATGCAAAAATTCGAGTGAAGCCGGCTTAGCCAAAATATCTATACGTTTAAGCCACTAGTATATTATTATATTATCTGTGCTTATATATTGTAGGTCAGATACCTAATAATCTATGAAGCTTTGCTTCACTGTGATGCATCTAACAAACACACTTGAATACAAACAACTTACGGCTCCACGGAGACGGGACAGCCACTTGCAGAATGAAACGTGCCTACCCAATAGCTAACTAGAATAATTGATGTTCATGTTAGCAAACTTTGAAGTAACTAAATAAACTGTTATACTATTAGGTAGGTATAACTGTTTGTTTGGAAAAGTGGTTTCAGTGGAAACGTTTGAAATAACGAATTCATGTTTGTAGGAACTGATTATACATTTTATCTTTTTAGAATTTACACTTAGAATAAAAAAAAGTCTCTAGGGAGACCTAGATAAATTACTTTTAATATATAGAAAAATTATATTTCAGTGAAAATGACAGAAACTTATCATTTCACTCTTAAAACCTTTATCGGCTTAAAATTTACTTCAAAATAAGTTTTTCAAATTGCCTACAAAGAGAGGTATTTGTTAACAATTACCATCAACGAGTTTGAAAATCGCAATGAAATTCCCACTTTTTATCCTGGGGCCTTAGACAAAGTAACAACTACAAAACGATAACGAAGTTAGAAATCGCAAAAATGTATGGGATTGACATTAGATAGACCACGTGATCTAACGCGGCGTATGTCAATCCCATACATTTTTGCGATTTCTAACTTCGTTATCGTTTTGTAATTGTTACTTTGTCTACTGGGCCAGTTCACATAGCGTCGTGTGCCCGGGCCGAAGCGATCGCTATTTCCGACACCGATTCCAGTTTTTCTGAGAAACATACGATAAATATTTATGACACAAAACATTATCGTCGCATTCTTCATTGCACTGCTATATTTATACAAACATATATTACATCATCTTGACGATTTGCAGCATCTTCACTTCTGGTTCGTGTGATTTCTTCGTTCTGAAAATGTGGTTTCTAGAATAAAGTTATTTTACTTGGATCAATGAAAACGAAGGAATTATATTTTCAAAATGGCTGGCTACATTAATTCTTTACCAATTAAAACGAATGATTAAGATATTTACAGATTGCATACAAATATTATAAAAAGTAAAATGTACAATTTTTTTTTTGTAATGAATTGCTGAAATCAAGCTGAAATGAACCGAAAAGATATGCTACAACGTTTATTCGTTATCTAGAGAAGTTAAAAAACATGAGGTTCATTTATAAACAATTTTGATCACTTATATTTTCATTTGCGGTTAACTGACACGCATGATATTTAGATAAATTGATTATAATGGAAGAAAACATCCGTTCTTGTACTGCAACAATTTTCTTCGTTCAAGATAGAAGAAAGGGTGCACGCAATGCGTAAGAACATGACGTCTTATTATTATTTTCAAAGACATTGAAAGACAAGAGAAATTAAGTATTTTATTACCGTTTGTTTTGCTTGACTCAATTTTAAACACGCTTTTATAAACTTTACTTGGATGTTTGTATTAGACTCGATTTTGACCCACTTTAAATGGACAGATTAAATTCAAACTTTGTACACTTAACAAGATCGGTGACAATACAATAATTTCATGTTTTTTTTGTATACTATATAAAAATTTATCGTCTCTCTAAATGACTAAGTACAAAGTAATTTTATTTTGGTTTATCGTGATATAATAATTTTGTAAACATCAATCGGCAGGATGTAAATTTCTATATTACGTTATTATTTACCTAATTAGTCGTGCAATTTAAATATTGCAACTGGTTTAAGACGTTAATAGTGAAAGTCTATTAATATCGCTAATTGCAAGTGGAAAATATAATTAGCCACATAGGCTAAGAAAAATAAGACATTCGACTTTAATATTAGATTAGTAGATAGTTATTATTCCGCCTTTCAGTTTTAAATATCTTATCTATAGGGACACCTCGCGCTTTTTACTAGGTAAGTACTTACTTCTTACTTCAAGGGCGCAACGACCCAAAGCGGATCTTTGGCCTCCCACACCAAAAGTTTCCTACGTGTGACAGAGCCCTTGTGTTAGGGGTCTCGCGCTTTTTGGATTATTTTAAATTATTGAATGCTATATATAATAATTATCTACATAGACTCCAGTTGTGTACGCCTTCGTCTTAGACGGTAGCGTCACGGGTCGCTGGTGTCGGAAGGAACTCGTGGGAACGCGGGAGCAGACGCCCTTTTACATGTATTTACTATTTACCATATAATAATTTGTAATCACTAGAGCGGTGGTATGACTATGAAATTGTACAATTACCTTATTCGTAGATTTGCAATTATGTTGCATTTTCATTGTAAACAATTGACGTATCAGTTTTGTTGCATTATTTTGTTGTTTATGATTTTAGAGATTTACGATTATTTGTTACATATCTCAATACATTCATAGAATGGTTTAAGACGAGCAGCATCTTAGAATCTAGGTAACTTATAATATAATTTTCACTATATGATAAAAAAATGATCCACTTGTTACAAGATAATCAATTCGGTCTATAACTTTTATTCCATTATTCAATTTAAGTGAGGGCGACACCAAATTAATGTCTTATTCGTAATTTATTGTATGCAGGTGTGTTCGGGGTGGGAAATACATCTTATACTTCGATGGCAGTGGAAGGGGATCATTTCCGACTTTTGTATTAATTTTCTAATTTTACTATTATATGTGTACTTTCTCACGGACAGTCGGAAGGTAATTAAAGTTGTATTCAAGTTCAGTGGGTCGGTGTATTCATTGTTTTAGTATGAATTATTATCGTCGCTACTAAATAGTAGGATTATTTTTAAACATTTACTTTCATGTGTTATTTTGTAGGATTATAGATAATATAAAAGTTAAATCTTTTTTTAGGAATATATAGTAAGAAAGAATGTTAATTAATGATATTTGAATTGCTTAGCAGTAGCAGTAGGTAATGTCTTTTTCAAGTGGCAAAAAAGTTTTTAAAAAGTTTAGAAAATTACTTATATATAAATATTTCTGGGAATAAACCTTCACGTTGTAATACTTCAGATATAGGTAGAGAAAATAAACACAAATATATTCAGGATATAGTATTTATGTAGGTATTGCAGTTGTTTAAACGTTAAAGTTTAACAAACGCACATACATTTGTGATAGATTGAAATGGAATAGATATAGTGCTTTTATATACATATAGAACTAGCTTAGTTAAGAGAAGCCCCACGACTTCAGCTCATTAGCATTCTGACATGCTACGGTAAAAATACTTACATATACTAGGATTTAGGTACACTAACCTTATTTCAATACAAGTAATAATAATAGTAGAGCTATGTAAATAGTAGCACGGTATATATTACTCTGGTATTTGTTACTCCTTGGTCGTTATTTTATAAAACCTGAAATTTTTTTGGCTTCCTTTTCAATTTCAAGGAAATTTTTAAATAGATAACTACCTAAGTTTTTTACTATTTATCGAATGCAAGAAATATTAAAAAAATTGTATTGAACCTGATTAATCCATACTAATCCATACTAATATTATAAATGCGAAAGTAACTCTGTCTGTCTGTCTGTCTGTTACTCAATCACGCCTAAACTACTGAACCAATTTGCATGAAATTTGGTATGGAGATATTTTGATACCCGAGAAAAGACATAGGCTACCTTTTATTGCGAAATATGTACCACGGGCGAAGCCGGGGCGGACCTCTAGTATATTATATTTTGAACGTATTATAATCCTTAAACCGATTCGCTTTTATTTTTATTATCGTTTATTGTATATACCTAATTATCTCTCTCCCTCTAATATTTAGTTTGGTTTCTATAGCTTATAAGAGGTCCAAATAATTTTCAACGTTCTTACTTCCTCACCGTTCACACGAATGCGGCGCCTAAAATTTAATAACGGTCATATTATTTGTACATTAAATATTTTAAATTATGGGAAGTTGGATATTATTGAAGGGACGTATGTATTTGCTAGCGTGTTTGTTTCTATAATAATAGTATTTACTCACCATAGATAGAATTTCAAAGCGAATACTTTATATTTATTTAAACTCTATGTAGAGTGAAATGTTGTTACGAAGAATATAACTGATTGCATTTGTAATATTGTTATATTTTTTGTGTTTCACTGTAGCAGTTATTATAAAAAGAAAATACATTAATAATAGATATAAACATATACAACTATATATAATAAAAGATATATACAACTTATTCATTTAAAAACAACTTTACGCTAATCTCATTTTAAAATAATCCGATGGGAACTGTGAAAAAATAACAAGGCTTGTTATTTTTTTACAGTAATAACAAAGAAATCAGGGCATTTTTGACAAGGCAGGTTTGTCCGATTTACTAAACAAGAGGTAATTGTTGCATAACATAAAAGTGAAGTTAAAAATCGCATTAAACGTTCTAAATAGACCACAGACTACAGACCATAGAGTGGCTAGTGAATTGTAGCCGAGTGCATGACCCGTGATGATGAGTCACCCATCCTGACCTCAAAGGATTTGAGACTGTGACTAACTTGAGAAAAAACCCCATTGTTACATGAAATGCACGGTAACTTTTATATAACGAAGTGTTGAAGGCTTTGTTACCGTTTAGAATATTGCTCTATATAGTCTATGGTCTCTTTAGTGCATTTTTAAATACAAGTGTTTATAATCCGATAGTTGTGTCATGTGTGAAAATTGAAGTGGAGACGGTTTTTGTTGCGTTATTGTTTTTTTGGTCTTTTCGAGTTTTCATACAAATACACCAGACCAAGTTTAAATGAATGTAGAATTAAATAAAGTGAAATATGTAATAGATTAGTAGTAAAGTAATTTTTATTGGGAAACCACGCAGGCTAGCTTTAGCGTTGTAACTTGTATAGTAGACCAAGTCATATTATGTAATATAATATGTTTTCTTAATGAGATATAATTTATTTGAATAATATTATAATTTTTGTATTTGAATAAAATCAATAAGTCCTCAGAAATAATCGTAGGTGCTACGACAAACCACGATATTGTATGTTAGTTACTAAAAATTTAATTGACATGCACTTTAACCTCCATTCTAACAATGGATTTTAATGTTTATCGCAAGACAATAAGATCCATTTTAGAAATTTCAAACTTTATTGACTATTTGTTCTCACACGTCCTACACCGTTTTTACGACGCCTAATTTTGAAAAGTTCAAATGGCTTAAGTTTTATGACTATAAATTATTCATTTATGGGTTCTGTATTTCACAAGTGCGAATGTGTGAAATATTCTACGAAACCTTTTACGAGCTTTAATGACGTCAACTTTGGGATTGACGCTGAAGTTTCGTTTTTTTAAGTAGGTATAGTAAAAAGGGATACTTATTTCAATGGTTAGTTACCTCTATGTATTTAATTAGATACCTCATAAGACCTATACGAAATTATTGTTTAACAAAGGGCCGATTTTTCAATGCTTGGATAAAACTTATCCATCCAATAAATAATTACACGATAATATTAACATGTCACGTAAACTGTCAAATACGGGCAATTAGAATACGTTTTTAAAATGGTAGTTTTTTACATTATTCGACGAATAAGTTTTATCCAAGCATTGAAAAATCGACCCTTAAATGAACAATAATTATTTTTTATTATGTAAACAGCATTTGGCCATAGTTGGCCATATATTTGTCAAGATTGTCAAATATTATAAAATTCTGAACATTATAATAAAAAGATTCGCTTCACTGAAATGTGCACTTACGTTCTTTCTCTCCTAAGCTTCGTAATATTGAGGCATGAATTGTAATAGCGTAACTTTAATCTGATAATCTTGGAGAGGTGTGGGAAACGCATCGATGCAAGACGGCCAAGTAGAACGATCTAATAAAGACGGTGTAAGGTTGATTCATATTTGGATGTACGATTTGCTTTCTATATAATATTAACATATATGAAAATTAAGCATCGAAGAATGGCTGTAAAATTGAAAAGCTCGTTTTGGCAATTCTACCCGCATAAGGTATGGGTACAGTAAATTCGCGGTTAAAATTTTTATCAATTTTGTTAAGCTTTGTACATTGCTTTGTTGATGTTTTGTTAGAATGTATGAACATATTCAAAATAATTTCTGTTATTAGAGTAATATAATTATTTTTGCATGTGATTGCATTTACTTCTGCTCTAAAAAGTAGATAGTATGCGCACCTAACTAGCCTTCTTTTAAAATACGAAATACGTTGGCCACAGACCATTCTAATTACTTTCATGCTTTACATGTATCACAGAAAGTGTACTTGTCGTAAATAGACAGACAACTTCAACAACAATACTAGAAAAGGGCAAAATCAATTGTATCTATATATTTATGGTATCGAGAGGAGTGTGGGATCGTGGTCGCCTAACGCTTCCCGTCTTACGATTTTTATATTGTGGTTACTTTAGTACTAAACCTATGTGAAAATGTTCTTACCAAATGCTTGGTGTTTGGTAATAATTGATTTTATTGTTTTCGGTTATGGTGAAAAAATAAACATTTTATACCTACTTAAGGGTGCGTATAAAGCAAAATTACCAATCTTCTATTAGATGATACGTGTAATATTCAAGACCAAATCTAAAAAATAAAATATATATCAAACTAGATGATATGTTCAACGATTCTGTTTAATGAAAAACATAAAATATTAAAATTTACTCCATAAAAAAAAATCACCAAGTTAGCTCTAATTTTCACACTTTTACGTTTTCTACTTGACATGGTAATACTTATTATGATTTTTTTTTCATAAACAATTATATTAAAACATTTGCAAGATATTTGTCAGAGCATATTGTGTAATTACTTTTAGTTTTGGTTTTATCTGCGATAAACCACTTTTGGCGCTCTTTTTTCTCGAGATAAACGTTTGGTTTTGTCACGATAAAAGTGGTTTATCGCAGATAAAACCAAAACTAAACTATATAAGTATTTATTTAAAAATTATGTATGTATGTTTATCAGCCATCTGGTTTCCATAACACAAGCGAAAGCTTAGTATGGGATCAGATTGTGCCGTGTGTGAAAATTGTCTTGAAAGTTATTTATTTATATATTGAATCTTTTAACAAAGAAATACTCTTACTCTTAGCCACAGATAAGATATAAAGTATATGTAGTAGTAAGCTAGCTATTGAAAAACATCATTAGAATAAGTTCAGCGCCTGCCCTATGATGCTGTCTCACGGAAAAAACAGTTACAAACTAATTAAAGAAGTGATATGCAAATGCTTCGTGCAATTAAAACCTATCGTTGGTAGCTTGTTTATTAAGTGTGTGAACGTATAAATAACGAAAGTGTCCTCTTTTTATATCGCTTTTGATTTATAACTAACACTTTGGTTTTGATCGATTGATTTATGGAAAAAAGTGCATTCGTACGGTCTTCTACAAAAACCGACATATAAAATTTAAACATCTTCATTTGATCAATCCTTTGTATTCATAAAATTATTTCTGAGATAATAGAAATTACTTTCTTATCGGAGAAAATTACGTATCGATTATGATATTATATTAGACTAATCAAATCAATAAACAATTAGGGCCCAAAACAAGGTCTACTTTTTTGACCTCAAAGTTTTCTATATATTTTCTATATCTAACTAAGAGTATTTTAAATAAACTTTATTTTTATATAATGAATATATTTTATTATATCCCGTTATATAAAACCTGAGGGTCCCGTTGGTCTCCATGGATGGGTTGCGTCTTCCGAGATGCAAGTGAGCACCGTGAGAAATATAGGCCAGTCTCGCATCAAAGAATTCCTTCCGGGTTCCGACTTCCTATTTAATAATACAATTCAATTATATATAAACTTATGAAATATCTGTATTCTTAAAGTTATACAAATAAAATAAAATTGAAGGTTTGATATTTCACAGTACTTATTGATTGTAGTGTTTATTACTGCTTGCTGAAAGTGTCCGTCAGCTCTGTTTACAGATAGAGTAATATCTAGACTACATTTTCATTTTGAAAAACTATTAATACAGTAAAAGTATAAAACTAGTAAAATAATATAGAGCTAAGTCGCCGATATTAGCCATGTATCAGCAATTTAAATTAAAAACCTCAAAACTTAATAGTATAAACACTAAACACCTATGTATTTATTAATGCTAATTTTCACTAACGCATCCGATCATTCACTTCTAAAATGCTATGGTTCAACAAAGAGTACCCATAAATTATTGATCGCGTGTTACATAATCATTTATTCCAGTTTTTATCAAATGTCTAGACTTGATTTCGAAGCGTTTATGTTTTATGTGCATTTGTAACCCATCGTTACGTGTGCGAGAGACATATATTATTAACTGATTTAATTGATTATAAACACGTAGAAATGTTTACAAAATTCATGAATGAATTGAGTGCCTTCATTCTGATGGAGATCTAATATGCATAGGCTTCCATTTTATTGTAAGAATTATTTCACTCGAAATAAACATCAACAGGATGATGATTATACAGTCTTTTCTAGAAATTGCAGTCGTACTTAAATAAAGTATATTTCTCTCTACTAAGTATTGGTCTATAAACATATTTCCTAATACTTTACTATGCAATAAGCAAAAGCCTCTTCCTGTATGAAATTTAATTACGTTTTTTAGTTAAAAAGTGAATGACGATAACAGTTGCGAAATAAACGTGGGAATATTGCTGTCTCTGATCATGTCAAAGTTAAACAGAAGTTGTTATAGTAAGAGAACAATGGATGGAGCCTTATTGAGGATTAATGTTTATCAAAACAAAATTCCACTACGTCGTTGAATGATGAACACTAAGGGAAGAAATTATCTTCTTTTTATTTAAAAAAAATGAATCCCAAAATGTGTTGGTAAGCGCATAACTTGAGAACGGCTGAACCGATTTCGTTAATTCTTTTTTTATTATATTCCTTGAAGTACGAGGATGGTTCTTACGTAGAGAAAACGTAAATATGTACCACGGGCGAAGCTGGGGCGGACTGCTAGTTCCTAATAAATGTATAGCTATTTAATATTACTATTAACTTACAGATAGGATTAGTCCAATCTGTATTTTAGATATATAGACATAATAATGTAATGTGATCATGTGTGTAAAATTTTGCGCCTGTAAATTTTGTTTAGCTGGAAACGTTGAAAAGGAAAAGTTGAAGTGAGTTGAGTGAAAACGTTGCGTTAAAAAGTCGTAGGCGTTATTATTTCAACATCTTTAAAAACTTTGTATGAATATACAATGTTACATACAGATACAATATTTGCATTCAAGTTTATTTGCATACTATTATGTCTGGCTTCCTTGTTCTGCTTCTGCGATATTAATCTCATACATAGGTAAATATATGAACTCTATACATCTCTATACCGAATAAATATCTATCTATTATTTTATATTATCAATTTTAGAGACTTTAAAAATATACCGATAATTAGCTATATTTCAATCAAGACTAAATTTACATTACATTTTATTTGCATTTCATTATTTGAATTCAATTACTTGCAATAGGCTTTTCTAAAAAAAAAAAGTTACAAAAACTAATTCAGTTTCTGTACTGTCAGAAAATATTTCGAAAGAGGTCTCTACCTCTTTCAATATATTTTCTCCAGACCATATAACCTACAGTATTTCAATTTGAATACATGAAAAGATATCAAACCAAATTTAAAAAAAGTTTGGTTGTTGACATGTAGGTACATAAACGTGGATCAGACAAGATCACATGAGGAGACTTTCTAACGGGTCTATTTGGGCTATTACACTATTTATCCCAAAAACTGGTTTGGTTTTACTACGGCTTACTATAATTTAAACATGAAAGTATGATAATCAAAACTCTACCTTAAAAACTGGTAATACCTTATTTTTCGTTGGTTGTTCCTTGGTGGAACCTTTCAGTTGGCGGGAAAGAAATTAAAACTGGTTTCCACGTACGTGTTTGTTTGGATAGTGGCTTGACCAATATAGTAGGCCTAGTAAATTTAAATAGATACTATGCTGGTGTCCCTTTTGATGTTAATAGACTAATAAGAAAAGCAGTTTAACTACTTAAAAAAACTGTTATAAATATACTTTATGTTATATTTCAGTATTTTGTTATCTATAGTGATAAAATGGTTGTAGAATTTCTTTTAACAAAAACCTTAGCGATTGTATCTAGTTTTATGCATTCATAGTTCATAGCAGTTATTACTGAGTTGCCTGAATTTTATTTCGGAGTTGTTTGAATAAATTAACTAACGAATACAATATTTGTAGAGCAAGGGCAATATATTTTTATCTCGTGTTCTCAAAACCGACGAAGGTTCTTGATTAGTAGCGTCGTTTATTTTAATGTATTATAGAAAGAATTCATTAAATTCGAAGCCTATATCCAACAAGCCTTTTATATTTTTTTTAATCTTTATTATATATCAGTTAAATATTTCTTATTATACTAAGAGTATGTAATGTTTCCCTGTATGCATTTTTTATTTATGTTCTTTTAAGTAAAATACGTCGATAAGTTTACTTTAGAATCGCCTTTACTATTTGGCTTTTTTGCCTAACTATATTTAACAAGGAAACAAAAATATCTTTATTAATAAAATAAATGTAAGATAAAACAGATATATAGGCGTAAATCATTTTAAATATGAATAAATTCAACAAAAGATATCACGAAATCGCAAGGTGCAATATAAACTTGATATCTTTTTTACCATCTTTTCGTCTGCAAAGCCAGGATCTCCCCTCGCAAGATCACCGACAAAAGTTTTTATTCACCACCTGCTATAAAGGTACAAAAAATGTTTTAGTTATGTTTTTTCTTTGCATACAAGGATGTGCCTTATCAATACTATTGAGTTCAATTCGTCGTCATTGTTTGTTAACAATGACGAATTTTACACGGAAAAAGAAATCCCACACTACCTATTTACCTGTACCTATTCATATATGGTACATTTTAATTGATAATTTTATATTATATGCTGTAGTTTAATTGCTACATGGTGTCTTAAATAATATTTATGAATAATATATTTAGAATAGTTTGTAGATCACGTCTACATAATATAAGGAGAGATTACGAGTCCAAACATCATTTATAGCCAGTATATTTTTGTTTTACATTGATGCTACGAAACAACTTCGCGCCCAATCTTTATCCCATGGGCACAGCCATGGGCTTACACAAAATGGCCGCTCAAAAGCCTTCGAAGTTCGACCGCATTCGAACCATGGAAAACATTAGTTCGATATTCCGCCGCGCGGCGCTAGCGTCGCGACAGCGTACGCGCATCACACTCCCACGTAGATCCACTTTGTAAACACGGCTATAGTGCGCTTTCCCAGAAATATATGGATTTTCATCAACATGTTAGTGTTGTGACTTAATGTGTGGTGATAAGGATTCATAATGACAAAGGCGAAAGTGAATCGGAACAGTGCTCTCTATCATAGCGCGAAGGTATGTTTTTAATTGTTTTTTAATGATTAATGAACGATTCATGAATGAAAAAATCTTATTTAGAAGTAATTTTGTTATCGAATAAAAGCAGAGATAATCGATTTACAATTTATTTCAAAATAATCTCAAAATAGGAAAAATATTTAGCGGAAAACAAAGATTGAATTGCCCTAACAAGCCTTAATGTTATGAAATAGCAGTTACTGTTATAATTGTATATAGAGCAAGTTTTCAAAACTTTTTTAAAAGTAAATTTAAAATATAGCGTTGGCTAGTTTGGCTCGGACTGAACCGGTCCTCGAAGGCTTTTGAATCCAGATTTTCTTCCCCTCCCGAACCTTTCTGGCTTTTGTTCCATTTGAAATAACGAAACTACCTTGCTCTTTATATACTAAATATAAATTTTCAATATTATATAATGGTAATAACAGTTGAAGCCATAAGTCACATAATAAGGCTCTACAAAAGAAAATATACCACATAAACACTATTTAACTTAACTTCATCTTTACTATTTATTATGTTTACTTGTTAATTAACTATATTTTAAGACTATCCACAGAATAAAATATAAATTCAGTTAAATTTCACAAAAAATGCAGTCTACTCCAACTCTCCTAAAAAGGGTCATCATGCGATCAAAAGACATCAACGACCAAGGAAAGAGAGGACACTACATTTTCAATGCGTAAAACAGAGACGGATGTAAATGAATAAATATATTTTGCTGTAGTTGTTTGTGTGTAATTGTAGACCGGGATTTCGAACACAGGTACATGGTCAGGTAGCCACGGTTGGCCGGTCCCCCCAATTATAGGGATGCGTTGTAGGCAGCTTTTGTGAAGGCTCGCTAAGTTTAGGGCTCGTTTCGGGTAGTGGACCCCAATGATGCGTAAATCTTTATAGGTTAAAGACGATTTATTAGGCTGTTTTTGATTACAGCTAATTTGTTAATCGAAAAAGTTTGGGGCTACTTGGTAGTATTAAATCAAGAATTATGACAGTGTTTGTATAATTCATACAATAATAGCTCAATCTAAATAAATTGCAGATCTGAAAGCATATAATAATAGCTGATAGATAATAATAATATATGCTATATATGATGTACAAATACTCCATCTCAATTAGACCTTGTGTAAACGCAATAGACATCTTCACATCAAGCAATATCCGGCATGAGATTTATAATATTCCCAGGATTATATAAGATTTCTAGTAACAGTGTCATATGTACGTAATGATTACACGAAGCGTAATTAATCGTTAACGTACACGGTTAGATTTCCCACTATACAACATAACTCTTAAAGATTAAATAAAACTAATAATAATAAAGTTTTATAATATAAGTTTAAATATAATAAAGTTTTTCACTTCAAAAAAGATTTCTCTTTTAAGATTAAGTTTGGTTCTAACTTCTAGGCATAGATAATATTAAATTATAACATAACATAATTGTATACGGTTTGAGATACCCTAGTCACGCTCATGTACCTAATTTGGCGGGAAACATACAGTTATATTATTACAATATCTTTGAAGCCTATTCCTATTCATCTCATAAAAAACAAGAAGATTAAATAGGTTTTAATTAAAACGCAGATAATTTGTTCCATCTCATATTATTAATTTGACAATCATAATATTTATAAATTAGCTTTCTTACTCATAATTATTCAAAATTCAATACACGATCTTGCGTCATTTGTCATACATGAAGTACCTACCTACTTACCACTAACATATATTTGTTAATTATCATTACTACAACATACTAATTACTATTCTAAACTAATTATTTTAAGGTTCACATTCGCTTGCAGCGTAAAAATAATTAGTCCTTCGAGCCTATAATATTCCATCGTTATTTAATAGCAGAGTCTAGTGTATTAGATGTGAGTAAAAAGTATATTAGCTAAGATAAAACAGTTCTGAGAACGTGACCACAGCAGAACCGGTTTCGGCCGTTCGCCTCTTTCACCCGACTTTTGATTTGTCTGAATTATAGACCAACACGAAATAGATAGGCGTAATTATGAATTTAGAGGCTTTCAGTTCACGCGTGTTATGTTGAGTATATTTAATTGGGCTAATGAAGATTTTGAGAAACACGTGCATTTTGTAATGGGATTTTGGTACTTCCAGTTGCTTTATTGTTGCGATTTTCATTTATACTTGTCTCATGAAATCGAAAATCGTCCGTCTGGCCGTTTAATGTGTGTTTATAATTTTATCTTTATATACGCATAATAATTATATCAAACCAATCATACCCTTTTAAAATATGTAATAATGAAAGTTGAACAAAAGCTCGTGTCTCCGTGGGGTGCGTACAAATGGCAAAATAAATAGTCTCTTCCTGTAATTTTGAGCGATTCTTATGCTTGTGATGTTTGACTATGTTGATGTGTGAAGCAAAACAACTCCTTACTCTCTTCTTAAATACTTATTTGTTAAAGAGAAACGTGTTTATTATTTACATAAAATATAAAGTCACTTTTAAACATCAAACAGTCGTATCATTTTTCACTCATTCATTTGTCTACTAATTAAAACCGTGGGAAAAGCCTTAAATTGATTTCAAAGATTTCCAAGTACAGACGCTTACCGAAGTATCTTTGTTTCAAACTTTGAAGCATTTTGTATATTTTTTATGATTATTTTACAAGTATGCGTTGTATCTTGACATTTTGTCTGCACATCTGTACCTACTTATTTTGCAATGCAGTACTCTTTATGAAATTATGACGAAACGTGTATAACAAGTTTGTAAAATTACTAACTGGGGATTTTAAAACTTTTCTTATTTGTACCAAATTGCTACTACAGTAAAGTGTTCCTAAATATGGTGTAAAATATAATGAATGACTCCATTTTGCATCATAATAACCAATTAAATTTATGCGGCTCTATTTAACTTACAAGAAGTTGAATCAACGCTTTTATAACAATTAAAATCTTTTTTCTACAACTCTAGTATCGTATTAGTTAGCACTCTTTAGTCACAGTCCAGCAAACCAGCAATCAGCTAATTGTTATTAAACAAGACGTTGCTCAACTTTACTGTTAGACAAAACCATTAGTAGTTCTGAGTCTCATATGTTAGCTTTTGATTTCTTGTGTTTTCAAGCGTGACTGTCACGGTGTACATTACCGGTTAAACGAAACACTATTTTCGACTGTGTCCCCTTGTATTAAGGATCAAAAGAAGTGATTAGAATGTAAGATGGTCGTGAACACGTGCAATTAGTATATGTAATTGAATGTAAATAGCTTCACATTCAATGTCTTGATATTGAATGCTGGTTTGGAATAACTAGAGCATGCTTATTTTTCACCACTTTGAATCATGTGTTTAACAAAGGCAACCTGTGGTCCAACCCAGTAGAGGGAAACCAACGGATGTAGTTTATTTACTATTTACTTTTATGTAGAGATTCGTAGGAATATTAAGGAAATTAGCAAACCAATAAAAATATGTAATATTTTTATATTATAGGTATATATAGTACTTACATTTTTAATTATAATGCATGTTGAAAAATCCTCGAAGGATCATGTGCTTTGTTTGTAAAGTATATTTAGATTTGAATAGCATATAATATGGTTTATATAACAAAATAAATATTGTTAATAGGATTGTGTATTAAACCGTTGAATCGTCACAAAATGCAAAACATATTGGGCACTTCCGTAGGGGAAGTGAACTATCCATATTATGATTTAAATCAGTTTCCGTTTATCAATGTTGTGGTTTTGATATAAAGATAATCAAACATCACCGGGTCGACTTGTTTTGATTTTTCTATATCCTATTAATATTATAAATGCGAAAGTTTGTGAGGATGTGTGGGTGTGTGTGTGTGTTTGTGTTTGTTACCTCTTTCACGCAAATACTACTGAACCGATTACAATGAAATTTAGCACACATATAGAGGGTAACTTGGATTAACACATAGGATAGGTTTCATCCCGGAAATCCCACGGGAACGGGAACTATGCGGGTTTTTCTTTCAAAACGCGGGCGGAAAGCTAGTTACTTATAAATATGACTTACAAAACACAATTAATCTTTAAAAGCAATGTTTCGGAATCAACGGACACTTAAATTAGTGGTCTGGTAAACATCCAAAAAGTTTAATGTCCATCCCTAAATACAGTATCTACACGCTTTTCACACATATACACCAATTGAACTTATTCCCAAAGAAACCGATACCCTTCCCACGATAGCCAAGAAGCGTCAAATCGAGAATACACTCACAAATTAATATAATCGCATCACTGCACTCCCTAGTATAATAAAAACGTGTAAACTGACCCTTCTCTTGTTCTTATATGTTTTAATTGCAGTTTAGTACATAAGAAACGAATCAGCATAAGCGGTCAGTTGTAATGGCGGTGAAGAGATTTATGGCGGGGAAAACTGAAAAAGTGTGATGAATTTATGTGTTATTGTAATTTGTTTGGTTGTTAATTAGTACTTTTTGCTTTATATTGGAATGATTTAATGGGTAGTTTTGAAATACATATTCTCGATATGAAAAGTACCTGATTTTTGACGAAAAGTTACTATTAAAAGTTACTATAAAAATATTCTAGCATAGGAAATAATGTTATGTACATATTTTGTAGATTATTTACGAAGAAACTGAAGTAATTATCAATTTTTATATGTCTTTATAGCTTCGTGTTTATAATATTAGTGTCAAGGAATAATTGTATGTTATCAAGTCGAAAATATTTAAATGATTGAACATACTGATGTAATGAAGATTGAATACTTAATTCTAAGAACGCGTAGGCGTAAGCCGTGTGAATTCTCGCATGATTTATGCAAATACATATAATTACAATTTATAGGTAAATATATGGCACGGATATGCAAATACTTTTTGCCCCTCTATTTGCTGTTTTCTGAGGAAAAATAGTTATTATGGTTGTAAAATTTTATACCATAGTGCTTTTTGCGAGAAATCGATTGATCAATATACCGTGAAACTATGACTAAATTTTATCAAGTTATTTAAGAATATCGATGCTTACCTACTTATTTTTAATTTATTCTAACTATGAAACATTGAATTCATTAGATGGTGTGCTGTTATATGTTGTTTGTAATAGAATTGAATCAATTATTTATTCATAATACACATAAGTAGAATTATAACAATATCTTTAATTTATTCAGATTTATTTTATTTTGAATATTATAATCTGTAATTAATAATTATACCTTGTCATACAATATTAAGCTTATGGTGTCAATCGTGACTATGAACGATTAACTATCTAAGAACAATTGTTTACGAATAAAAAAGTCGATTATATTAAGCTAATCTAATAATTAAGCTAGCTAATATTGTAGGAAGATTGTAGGTGTGTTCATAACAAATATATTTTTTCACATACATATATAATACGGATTCAAATAGGAAATTGCATCTTAAACTACAATTTACCTTCTTAAATTACTTTTTATAAAATTTTAAATTTTCAAACAATTTTTGTAGGTTACATTACCTACATAATTTAACTGTTGTAGGAAATAATTATTTGTGCCAATTCAAAAAATGGCCATCTAAGGCAACATTAAAGTTAACAATTTAATAAGTGCCATCAAAGAAGTAGAAGATCATAAATAAATAATTATGTGTACCAGCAATAAAGATAAAAGTACCAGAAGACTGTATAAGTAGCATTTTCTTAAAAAAAAATGTAAAAAGAGCTTTTAAGCTCAGTGTATAAGCTTTTAAATCGTGTGGTCCAAGACTAGTAGTTGTATACGTAGTATATTATTATTAGTCTGTGCTAGTAGCCTACCGTTATGTAGCTGCCGCAAGTCGTTAAACATCTCACATTTTATATGTATGTATGGTACATACGTGCACGTGATTTGAAATTATTTACCTTGTGTTACGGCAAATGCAACAATATTCCTCTTTTATAGAATTGGAAACGGAAAAATATTAGATAAAAAATTAAAAACTGTTAGTGATTCAATACTTGATTGCCGTGAGCTTTTGCTAAAAAATGTTTGAGCTTTTGTTCGTCGCACAAAAGCTCAAAAATGTTTGAAAGGAGATTCATTTTTTTAACCTTACTTGTTACGAAAAAAACAAAATCAATTTTAATTGCCGATTAAGTACTAATTCAAAAAGTGAAGGTGTATTTTGCTTTTGCTTTGGACTGAATTATTCATCAATTTTATATACAATAGGCTCGTCAAATCTTTTGTAGTTCTAACGAATTGAAATCCGATAATTTATAATATTATTCAGTTATGAATACGTGTCACTATAAAATAAAATTTATGTCCTTTGTGATATTTCATATTTAGTGATATTTCCATATTTTATAATGCTTTTTTAATCACGATATGCAAACAAATATCAAACGGTTATTATGGTTATTATATACCTATTGACTTTTAACACATTTATCAAAAGCCTGGTACACACACACACATATACATACACACACATTATTGACATGTCACATATTATGTGCTATAGCTGTGTAGCTATAGCACACATGGAAAAGTTCATCTTTGCCTTGTAAATTGTTGTTTAAATACGTTTTTGGGATTTGTTTGCTCTTTGATAAAGACATTGTTGCCGATAAAAGATTCAAAGAAGGAAGATAGTTTGAGTAAACATTTGTTTAAAGGACTTTTGTATTATTTGGTTACTTTAAAATTCAAATTTGTTATCACCTTCAATGTATGCGGGACGTATTTAAGTGAAATAATTTCAATACGGGCTGTTGATATGTTTTATTACCTAATAATACCTAAAAAAAATAAATACGTATTGAGGACTTCCTCTTTTTTCTGTGTGAATACTTTTAACTGAAAACTATTCACACTTCCGAACTCTATATATGTATATATAAACATATAATAATTGTAACTAAAGATACCATAGAACTAAGTATACGCCTTACTTTATAGGTAAAGAAATAATTTTTGCACCCAAAAACAATTAAGTATCAATCCATATAATATCACATACAGATTTTACAATACGTTCTTATACACAGCATATACCATGTATCAGTATGTGATAAAGACTAAATATCGTAATAAGATTTGTGTATAAGGCTTTACCGGTGGATGCGCATCTGTTATCCTTCCGCTAGGTTATCCGGATGAGGTTAAATGCAATATCTTGTTCATTGTTTATATTACCTAATGGGTTATTGAATTTATTCGTATAATACTTATCTTTGCAGTTATGGCGTTTGATAGGCAATCAGGGGATTACCCAGAAAGGGTTATCCCCTGATTGTCTATCAAACGTAATTCAAATATAATTTGAATTTGAATTACACTTACGACTTAAAGCAGTATTAATTCCAGTGTATGTAATATAGTTCTATTTAGCTTATCCGTCAGTTAAGCTTACAAAAGATGTATGAAAATATCCTTCAGATAAAATAAAAGGTAATGTATGAAATTGACCGTAAAAAGGTGTTAATATAAAGTAATATGGTATCAGAAACCGGCCCTGACTCTTTTTAAAAACACGTCCTATTTATCACACTTCAAATCCAAAAAAAGTTACTATATCCAGCAAAAGTAACCACAAAGTTAACATCTTTTGACTGTCACATACCATTAATTATTTTAATGTCTATTCGTATGGTTATCACATAAATATAGTACTGTCCTATTAATGTTATTTACAATATGAAAAAAATCGCGATTATCTTTGGAGCATCTGCTTAAACGGGTTGGATGCACCTGTCGACCAGACGCCAAAACAATCGGCAAGCAGGTGAAACAAACGCTATGATCATTTGGTGAATAATTTCAATAATAATAATACACATACTGTATGTACGAATGCAATAATTAATAGAGCGTACAATTTCATAAGTACTTACATCTTATATTGATCTTGTTGAGGTAACTGGGATACTAGAAAACAGACAACTTTTTTATAAATGAATGGATCGAACTTTAGTAAATTAAGGTGACATTTTAAAGGCCTTAAAATGTTTGTGGACAGCAAAAGGGATTTTGTGTATGACTCTTATATGGTATTGCAATTTCAGGACAAAAATGGTCTTATTCTTGTGTCATATCATGACTGTTGTAATGTTTTCTGCTTAGAGATAAAATCAATGTTTTGTTGTGGTTTTATTCTAAAGTCTAAAATCTACATTAATTTTTATCATTCGCTTTGCAATCTGTCACATAACATTACTTAGAACACGAGTGTGTTTTTTGTTATAATATTTGTAATTATTTGTCATGCGTTGTTTATAGCGTTAAAAATGTAAAGTAATTTTAGAAAATCATATGTTTTTAGTAACTGCCTGACATATATATTTAAATTAATGCGGTTTTTACCACAAACGGTATTTATGCATATCTTTCAGATGACCTAACCTTTAAAACTTTTTTGCAAAGGATAAACTGGTTTAAAATTGATGGAACGGATTCATTCGTGTAGGTGTTGCAGGAAATGTGTAGGAGTACTATTGAATAAAATACGTGATACAGTTTATAATATATTGAGGCACTTCGATTGATTTTTAATTGAATTTATCTTATGGATATCGATAAATCGCGTTTAAGAAATCAAAATTGCATTACATAACTGTTTACGTGGTTAAAGTAAATGTTGATTGACTGTTTTGTTTTAGGTTACGTCAAAAATTAAGTCATTAGTATCCGAAAAACTTTGCCATTTTTAACAAATTAATTAAGTTATTAAACATATTTTTAAAAGCTCCATCTTTAAAATATTCATTATTCGTGTTTAGAAAACGTTCGTAAATAGGCTGGGGTGATGCATAACTTGTCAATACATTATAGGTAGCTTATAGGTAGTTAATTTTTTGCAGTGTCATATGTTGCCTGCACCTGACGTGAAACGTGCCTTCGTTTTTAGTAACTAAATAATCCAACCGTTACTTAGATGGTGCAACATTTGTATTAGTTAAAGAAATAACGCACCTGTGATACTTGTAGGTATCAGTATTCAAATGAGCTTTGGAGTTTTACTTGCTTAGCTTTGTATGAAATCAAAAGATAAGCTTATCGAAAGAAGAAATGCTTTTTGATTCGTCGAAATCGCATTTCTTCTTCTATAATAATATGATATTGTGAACAGGGCATGGCTCTACCTGGGATATGGGCGTTAAATATTGATAAAATGCACACAGAATTAATAAAGTAATTAAATACAAAATATAATCAATACACATACATGATACAACAACAAAAAGTGAGTTCACATGGGTAGGCTTTGACTGATTAATAACATACCATTTGTCATTTCAGTACATACTTTCTTAATACGTATGTTCTTAGAAATTGCACTGAATTCCCATTAATCCATTCTCATGGCTCATTCATACAAAATGTAACTGTACGTGAGATTATCGGTAAAAAGGAGATTTCTTTTAAACTTTATAAATGGTACGAAACGTGATTTAACTTCACAGCTAATATCGATTATGTGGGACATAATTTAATACGTAACAGTGAATAAGTTGAACCAATGACCTGCTATAAATATCGTTAATGAAGCGAATTAATGACATAGATATAAGATAATTATTGTGACTACACTTTGGTTATCTTAATGTATGGGTAATTAATACCTCTTTTGTGTGGACGTGGGTGATCTGTGAATTAATATGTCATAGGGTACTTAAAAGCTGTAATTCTTTTATTTATGGCTAGATAAAGTATACAATTTACAAAACACAAGTCATAATATCTAGTACAAACTTATGAACAGAACTTTAAAAGCTCTATCTCAGTTTATTAGTATCTTTTTAATACTTACTAAGAATTATGTTATTTTCAGCTCTTTCATTTTGCCCATATTCACGTTGAGTTTCAAAGAATTACCCACAACAATTCTTTAATTTTTAATCCGACTTAGTTCAATTGTATCCAAACTGTTAACAATTTATATGAAATAAGGGTACAATCATTATAGCCGTATAATCCCTTGCAGGTGTTATGGCATCTGGATATCTTCCGGCGAAGCTTTCGCGAGCTGACCGGCCACGCTTGCCTCGGCCCATCCTGTATTTTTTGCGCCCTCAAGGTAAGTAATTGCATCTATTATAAAGTACATACGGCCATATGCCCTAGTTATCGAAATAGGTTAATAATAGACTATTTTAGAATGTGTTTTTGTAAAGATGTTTGTGCTAATACTGTGTTATTTGTAGGTAGCGAAGGTATGGACTTAAATATTGTTTGCTTCGTTCAAACTCAATAAATGTGTCATGATATTATGTGTTACATTGATAAGGTAATTGTTACACGTACACGTAGCAAAACAACTATGAATAACGCAAAAATTAATATAAGTATGTTAACAAAGCGTAACTGATTATAACAAAAATAGTTTATAATAAGTTGTATCTTATTTAAGTTTTCAATAGTAAATTTATAATGAATCATCAATTCAAAACGATTCCAAATCGCAACTTTTCAAAACTTTAAAACTCCACATGAGTTTAAATGTAATCTCAAAATTAGTTGTTGGTACATAGATAGTTATTAGAATATGGTTTTTCGTACCCACGAGGCCTCGACCACGGCAAGCAAACGTGACCTCTCGAACAATACGCTGTTTACCAGGCTCAGGCTCGACCCCAATCATGAACAACTTTCGACACGTCTCGAGAACAAAACGATGACGTTGCTAAAAAGGATTCTAAAATCGTTTAAAGGCAGTGTAAGGAAGATTATATTAAAAATCTATTACTACAGATCGTCACGGCTCTACCTGGGGTAACCCAGAATAAAATGTATATACCTAGATTGATTTAAAATTTATGCGATAAAGGAATCAAATTCTTCTCTTTAAACAATATGCTAAAGACGTTTTAAAGTTCCCCAGAAGTTACCTTGGTTTAATTAAATACTATCCCGCAAACTTGAGATAAAAGGAATATCGTGTATCAAAACTTTTTGGTTTTAAACGTGTGGAAAGTATTATGTTACTTACACGCTATGTTGGATCATTTCTGCGCTCTTTCGGCAATGTTAAATGAAAGTTTTTTGAGCGTAACGTATTGTATGGCAATCTCACCGCAAACCACTCGAAAGGTTATAAAATAGAAGTGGTTACATACAATATATATCTTGCAGTTTGTTAGTTAGAAGTGATTTTGATTTATAATTGAATAAAAACCACTTGCACTTACAATAGTGTTAACAAAGGAAACAAAATGAAATTACCAGGCGAGCATAACCAACACTAGATTCTATCGAACTATAAATAAACCTCACAGATTTACACAAGCATTAAATTACATCTACTTAACTTTTCTTACACCAGAGTTCATCTAACAATTTGAAATTGCATCAAGTTTTTCATGGATGTAATTATGTGAGCGTGTTCCTCTTAAAATAGCTCCTCTATTACGCGATTCGCGACGTTATTCGCATTAAAGTAGACTGGTTTTATAGAAGTGTGTCGTGATTTAGCTGTAGATAGCTATAGGCTATGGCTTAGTCCTTTACCTTGCTCGCTTTATGGTCCTTTGTTAGAGCTGTGTGATAAAGAAATCTTTACGTCTTAGGTTTCAAGAAACGTACAAAGAGGCTTTATCGTTCTAAAGCTCATCATAAATACGGTTGGTAAGCGTTGGACATAATGGCATTTATTTTCTTGTCTTTTTAATCATAATTTAGAAGGGTTATTGGTTATAAATCATATTATAAATTCAAAATTGTATTAAGAAAAAAACGACACTCCATTTTAAATTGACATCATGGCTACGAAATTGACATGAATTGAAAATTTTGTTTTGAAATAGTAGCCGCAGCGTTAAATAATTTTCAGTTGAACTGATTTATTACACACGCAACAATATAATAACTTTATTCGAATACTTCAAACAATTTAAGAAAGTAATTAAAAAGAGAAATAGCGTTTATTTAAATGTTAACAATTGCGTTAGCAAACAGTCGAATGAGTTCATTTAAAATAAACATACATATTTCAGTAGCCTTTACACTGTTTCGACATTCTAAATAAGATGAAAGATATATTTTTGAACACTAACATGTTTATTTACATTTAGCACCATTATTTTGGCAGACAGTAACTGCTGGGTGCTATTAAACCGTGCGTTAAAAATTGAATTTGTCTTGCAAACGAGCTGAGTAAAACTGTGGCTAAAGATTACACAATGCTCAGCTACATTGACCTCCGTATTTGTAGACAATACTGGTCAAATGTTTCAAGTCTTTGAACTATTTAAATGAAAGCTATTAGTCTGCTCTATATCCACTTACCTACTTATTGAATTCATCATCATTATTGCCCTTTTTTGATCCTGTTTTATGCCGCGTATAAGGGTAGGGGAACCTCTCTAATTTTACATACTTAATATAAAAAAAAAAAAAATCCTTTTGCAATGCAAGTTATATACATAGAGACGTCGTATGTATATAGAAACCATTTATACAAGTAGGTACACATTCATTAAATTATCTTATTATATGGATTGCTATAAATATTTAGTATGCATAATGCAACGAGTTATGATAAAATGCATTATGTGAGTATGAACTAACATTTTTCTTAGTAACTACGTGCTATGTGCGTACTAGGTCTAACAATTACCAGAAGCTAGTTACAAAATGCTATGAGATTATTTACGACATAATAAGGCATATATTTGTATGACTTTTATTTATGAGTTAAGACTATAGTTTATCTCAATATTAATTAATTGTAACTTTAAAGTTGAAGATGAACCGCCATAGACTCCTGATCATTTAATTATTTTTGTACGAAAATAGAGACATAATATTGTTGCAATAGTAAAATACATACAATTATTATTTATTTATGATGATCGTGTTAGTATTTATTTTAGACTAGATTTCCGCCCGCGGCTTCGCGCGCGTTTTCAAAAGAAAACCCACATAGTTCCCGATCCCGTGGGATTTCCGGGATAAAACCTATATAATATAAGAATAGATAATCCAGGTTACCCTCTATATGTGTGCTAAATTTAATTGTAATTGGTTCAGTAGTATTTGCATGAAAGAGAAACAAACACACACATCCTCATAAACTTTCGCATTTATAATATTAGTAGGATAGGATAGGATACTGGATAGGATTAAGTAATATGCCAAAAAGCGATGTAGTTATGACTTATATTCAAAGTAGGCATAGAATCACACAAAATTCCGTTGTTCAGAGAGGAATTACTATGTGTGTTATTTCATTCTGGTTTTCGTTATCTCTCTTATGGTTAGGTATTTAGACATGTCTAGACACATTTTGTCGTAAACGTATTAGAGGCTTGTAATATTGCTCTAGAAATGGCTTCGTAAATAATTTATAGTGCGAATTTATTGTCTCTTACGATGTCTATAAAAAGTATTGGTTGTTGTTAAAATATATTACATACAATTGAAAAAACGTTTAGTAGAAATTATTGTAACTTACGTATATTTATTTATTTATTTGTTTATTTCAGGCAACAAATGTAGTTACAGTTAAAGGTCTTAATATAACTTAAAAACTACGGCCCATATGAACTTAAAACTACTTAAATACTAAATTAATATTAATTAATATAATATTTCTAGCTTTTGGTATACCCGGCGCGGCGAATGATGATTCCTATGACACTGACAGTTATTCTCAAGAGACAAACTTGTAATGGCGTCACCATTAAATTAGAAACGTATTGGAGGCGTCTAAAAATGGCATTTATTAATTTTTACGTAGCTTTATGCCATAACAATGATATTCCGTTGGAATTATAACAATTCTTAACATTTACGAGAAATTATATCAATCTGACTTTACGTTTACGTCCTACAAAACTTACATCGTTGGCATTTATCGACTAGTGCGGAAAGTATCGATAAACAAATTTCGATAATGGAAACGAGTTCACATTTTTTCCATGCTTTAGTTCATTCACTATTGAATGGAACAGAAGATCGCAGCATAATTAATTAATTAATTACCGTTCGCGTTAATTTAGGTACTTACCTATGATAGTATAAGATTTTTAGACAAATTAAATGGGGGCTTCCATTTTCATGATAAAATAATATACACTGTGTTAAACGGGTTAGTTAAAAATTACGTGAAAATTATAAGGCGCATTTTTATGTTTTGGAAAACTTTCGTTTTACTTACCTACTTAATCTATGCTAAAAAACTTAAATTAATACAACAACAACATAATAGACGTTAAAATTTTTAGTTAAAAATTCATTTTATAATATTTTTAAAAACATGTTTACCGACGTGGCTGAATTCAAACCACGCCTTTGCCTATAAAATAGTAAAGTATCGACACGACCCATCATACGAGCAATCACTAAGACGAACTGTCATAGGGATCATCATTCGCCGCGCGGGGTATAATGAACACTAAATTGTAAGATAGAGACATCACCTGATAATTTTGTTATAACTTTACATATATGTATGTATATAACTACTATACATACAACTGTAGTGTATCAAAAAGTTAAACATGTGTTTGTTTAGTAGAAGTAATTATAACTTACGTTTATTTGTAGTTTTGGAAAAATCACTACATGCAGAGTCACCGGTAGAGTCACGTCCAAAAGTTTTAAATAAATAGCATATCCAAAGATGACCAAAAACAAGGCGTGAAGCAATTACTTGATTTTTTACAGTTTGTATACTATCCATTTTTGTTATAGTTAATATGAAGAGAGGCACGTAACAGATAGAGATAATAGTTACTGGTAGGCTTGTATATAATCGTTTGTACATCACGCAAGATATGTAATTTGATGGATTATTGATAAAATTCAGTACTTTAAGTTTGATAGATTGATTATGATCAAGAGAATTGAAAGTTGTTTCTCTTATAATTTCAAAAACTACCTGCTTCTTAATTGGGTTCATTTTAATGAAAGGATAGACAAATAATAATTAACTAATACCCACACTCTAGTAATTTTCTTTTGTCATAAGGTTAATACAAAAACATGAAACCTTGAATTGGATTCCTGGAAAATTTCGGAAATGAAATTTAAAGAATACAAAATTAGATTTTATACTACAGGAATGATATAGCGATAACATCATAATAATAATTATGCTCTTTGGCAATCTAGTTCTCATTGATTCTTAGAAATGTGACGTCACAATTCAAAACATAATATAGTTTTATAGTATCTACAGTATGTCCGTCTTACGATACCGAAGTACCTACAACATTATACAGATAAGTGAGCACGCGCAGCTGCAGTGGACCGGTTTTGGTCATGTTTACGGAGCATTTCGTGATCTACATCAACTATAGATCTGACTACAATCCAGTCTGCCAGTGACCGATTATGAATAATTTGTGACGTGGCGTGATTGATAGGTAGCCAGAGGTGGGAGTGGAAAGGTTACGAATAACACGATATTTTTAAAGTAATTAATAAATGAATAGTTTTAGGCAAAGCTTAGTAAGTTATTGTTTCTTAAAATTTATAGAATTTGTATTGTGTTCTAATTTGTTAAACTACAATAAATTAAAAGTAGAAAAAATGTAGCTTTCCTCTTAAATATCGGAATGTAATAAATTTAAAAGAAAATTGTAAAACTTAAACAAAAACTTTTCTTTACCAGGCTTTCTAGTTTCTATACGCAAGCATTGTTAAATTACAGCAATAGAACACAATGGAAATCCGCTTGTTTTCGTACTTCGAGACCTTTTAATATTTACTACTAAGTGCTGGTAAATATTATGTCATGGTATAAGTAAAATACATAGATCATTAAATCTTATAGCTTTGGCCCTATAGGTAATGGATCGAGGTAAATTGCAACACTGTATTCTCAGCCTAAAATATATTATTTTAACTAGAGAAAAGATAAAGAAACAATATAAAAAAAAAAACAGAAATATATTGAATATATTGCTACTTATTTTAAAGCTTTCCTTACTTTTCCATTAAAAACCTTTCTCTGCAATCACATGGCGCTATGACAAATGACAATATGACGCTAATTTTCTCAGTATAATAAAAATAAAGACTTATAATTCAGTATTTGATCCCACGCGACAGTTGACCGTGGTCCCACCCACTGCTACTACTCGTAGATGTAATTACTAAAACATGAACCCAATTTGCTGCCCACCAATTTAATTAATATAACAAAGTAATTTATGTACTTATTCCGGATAAGTGCTAAATGGTTAACTAGATTACACGTTTTATCTGATTCTCAACCTACATCCAAAAATCATGTTATCAGTGTATTATAGGAAAATAACAATTGCGTTTTTAAGTTAGCAGAATTTTTTTTAATATATTTCAAACTAGCTGTACTTCGTAAGCCTGTCTTAGCGTAAGCCTTTAGCCTTCCTCGATAAATGGGCTTTCTAACACCGAAATAATTTTTCAAATCGAACAAACAAAGTCTTCAGCTTTACAATATTAGTATAGATTAGACCTAGAGGAGTTATAAAATAATTTGGAAAATCCAAAAGTGCACGCCTCATAATTTTTTTTAATAAATATTTATTAATTATTATTTTTGTTTATTTAATAACAATTAAACCACACCGAATCAGACCCTGAAAAATGAAAGGGTTCTATTCCTGAGCAAACTCAAGCGTAAGAGAAAAAAAAAGACTCGATTAGTAAAGTATTTCGGTCGCTATCGTGTTAACAAGAAAAAGGATCCGCACATACAGACACACGGACGTCCAAGACAGAACTTTTTTAAACTGTTTTTTAACTAGTTTAAATAACAAAAATGACATCAAAAATATCATGAACGTTAAAAATAGTGTTTTTTCTTAATATGTGTGTGTATGTATTATCTTACAAGTGCAATGTATGATACATAAAGACATTTTAAGTTTGAAAAATCAGATGTTTTGCGCGAAGTGACAGTAGTACCCACCTCAACGCTTCGCTTATGAGGCGTGCAATAGTAGTGGAAAATGTGAAAAACGTTTCTCTAATAATCTTATCGTATGATTTTATTGGCTATTAAGATATTTTCCTTGAAAATGATTACAGAGTATCGGGACGTATCCCGACGCTTTGGCGCCACTTTCCTAATCCATTAACATGTCGATTACATTACGATACAACATAAATTTCACCTAATTTATCCCGATCTTAAGCCCTTTCATAGACAATAAAGAGTGGGTATCGCGTGGGCAGATTTACATTTTAATTTAATATTATACTATGCTTTAATCAAGATTTGTCGCTGTTATTGAGAAATAATCGTTTTGTTTTTGTGTTGTTTACATAGGTTAGAAGAAAGGTGTTGGTGTAGCATTCAGTAGTCACGTAAATACTGCAGCTTTTTTCAACAAATTCTATATTCAAAAGATAGTATAAAGATGGATATTTTTAGATTCTTCTTGAGCGCTGCAGTCTTCACAAATAATACTTTGTCCCAAAAGTCTAGGCGATTATAGTTTGACAATTTTTCTAGAACAAAATGTGCAGGAAGGTCACTATAATTAAATAGATTGTCTAGGCATTGGGAACGTATTAATTGAATTGCACAGAGCGTGGGCGGAAAATGGACTAATACGTGAAACTCAGCTGTTCAATATTTCAATTTTCAACCTAATAATCAAGTTATAGAATAAATATTGTAGATACTTTTTACCTCCTTCATTTAATAATTGTATTATATGCATCACACAGTGAATTACAAATTAAGAAGCTTTTCAAAGAATATTTTGCGAACTTTCTTTTATTTATTTCAGGATCAAAACATAACTCTTTTGAATTGTTTATAACTTTTTAGATTTCATTCCATTTTCTCTAATATGAATGAATGAAATTACAATGGAAGAAGTTTCAGTACAACATGAGCTTTATTAAACAAGCACCTTGTTATTAGTTTTTCATGTAGGTAGGTATATTATCGTCATAACATCGTCACGATTGTAATAGGAATATGCGGTTGGCAAACTTCACGTCAATAACATTTATCACACTTCATTGCATATTGTATTAATATGAACAAGTAGGTAAGTTAAGAATCGAGCCATTAATCTTGGTTTTATTACACACATTGTAAGAAATGTTTCAATAAATCCTTATTCTTTGCTAATTGCTATCGTACTAGGAAGTATTTATAAATTTAAAAAATAGTCGTATAAATTAAATTAAATTATGAAGACATAATATTCTCTTTGAGAATACTTTTATGTCTTTCTTGAATTCAAAATGAATGGCTGAAACTATGAAATTGTTTGCTAATAGGTTATAACGAATGCCTGTTTTGCATACAACGCAATCAATCTGTTAGTACTAGTAGTGGTGTGTGAATGTGACATTATATATATAGTATCATAAAACGATACCCTCTTATATTTATGCATGCATAAATAATTTGCTACAAACAGGTACTTATAATAAAACATAGATGTATTTATAACCTTGATGTCTTATACAAAATCTGTTTTATTTTATATCAGACAACATTTTCAACTTCTCGTTTTATCTATTTCAAACATTTAATAGTTGTTGAGCTTTTTTAACGGACACAATAATTTCGTCAGTTCGTATTGTCCAATATATACAGTAGCTTTTCCAATCTATGACTTACCTACTTTAACTTGCACATTAGAATAGAAAACTATTTTTATTTAGTACATCTAAATAATATGACATCAAATTATATTTAAGTACGACCATTGTAACAACAAAATACTAATCATACATTAAGATGCCGTCATCTACTATTCTATATCATCTAGGTATTATGATTTTCAATTCTTAGATGTCTTCTAGTACTATGGATTCAACACTAGAAGCATTTAGCATAGACTTGAGGTTTCTATATTATGTACTCTGACCTTCAGCCAGTGACCGGTGAAGCTTATAGATTGGTTCTAACACTCGGAATGCGAATTACTTAGCCATTATCTCTGCGTGTCTATTATGCCTGTAATTACTCAGTGATTTCACAACTTACAGCTTTGGTTCAACTTTTGGATTGGTCAAGAGGCTTTAATTGATGCTTTGATACTGTCAGATTGTAATGTTAATTATTGCTTATAATTGAGGGCTTTTATTTTCAAATTAATAATTACCTAAAATCATCGTATTGATCAAAATAGATATGCCATAGGTTAATTTTAAAGACCGCAAAAGTAATGACCGTTTTTATTAAAAATACTATGCTACGAAGTTTTTGACATGGTGCGAATGGGTTATGGGCTGTTATGGGAGGAAGAATCTGTAGAATTAAGTAATGTTATTATAGTTTGTATATGTATTTTATAACATAGGTAAAGTACCTTATAACTTAATCATTAAAACGGGTGATCGTAAATTTACTATTAAAATGGAAACTGTAAGCACATCCAGAAAGTCAAATGAGTATCATTAATAATAATATTTAGGAAAATTACCTTTTAATCTGTCAGTTTGTTCAAAAGTGTGTCGCGTATAATTCGGAAAGCAGTTGGACGGACCAGTCGCGAGAGAAACGGACAAGTGTGTAAGTAGCACACATCTCATCATTCGATGGTTTGAGACTGATGAATTGTGAAAAATAATAATAAATGAATAATAATATAATTGTTTAGATGAAGGATGTAATAAAAATATGTGTTTTGAAATACAAAGGAAATTATATTGTTTGAAAAAGTTGAATGTTTGGACGGAACTGAGCTTTACGCAAAGATTTTTTTAATCCCAGATAAAGGAATTTAGGGAAAAGTAAGGTCCAGTTTTCGGTAAATAAAATTAATATTTATTTGTATCAAAATTATATTATTTACTTTAATGTCAATTATTATTCAAGTGCTCTATCGGTCAATTAAGGAAAGCTGGCATGTTCACAGTACTCACACTTATGCAATTTCACTTACAGTATGTTCAAAAATAAATGCGACTCTAGTTTCATTTTAGACTTGAATTGTAAAATGGGTGCGTTGTAGATAAATATATGCAAATATAATTATGAATTTCTTAATGTTATTATAAATGAGTCAGTGTAATTATCTACTTTTGGTTCTAATTGAATATATTTTTCCTCATGTTCTCGCGTCTTTCTCCAAACGTCACTAAACATATCCAGACTAATAGCATTTGCTTCCTTTCTAAATAATTCTTCCACAGTTTTCAAGTTAAAGTTCACATTTTGTGATGCTACTTTCCCTTTAATTATGCCCCATAGTAACTCTATTGGGTTGAGTTCTGGATGGTATGGTGGAAGGCGCAATACACTATGTCCATGATCTTTGAGGATTGCATCAAGTAGGTAAAAATTGTGTATAGTTTGGCTTATTTTTTTTAATAATGTGATAACTCTGATTATTAATTAGTAATTTGATTTTTGAAAAAAAAAATGTCGATTTTAGTCAAAATTTATATTTTTCTAACAAGATCCTTATCATCCAAATTTCCACCTTGGTGAGAAAAATTGACATTTCTAATGAAAATGAACAAAAAATTAAATGATTTTATTAAATACTGTAAAATAGTCTATAATTCTTCCATTTACTGTATCACAAAATTCTTCATAGATTTTGAGATATTCGTACTACACCAATTACATCACCCTGTATTTATAAACAATTGCAAAATATGACACATACATAGGCCGGGAGATACTGACACAAAATTTCGGGTCATTTGTAACAGAATGGCGGTTCTACAGAGGTCTTATTACGCAATGACTAAAAGAAAAATAATGGTCAGAACGCTGGTACCGGCGGACTAGTCGCGTGGGCGTTAGTCGAACTCGTCGGATAAATAGCGAAAGTCAAACGATTTGTAACACAAAAATTTTAGAATTTACCGATAGCCCATAAAAAAGATGTAGGCGGTAGTGACATGCCATACTTTTCCGGTGTAACTTACAGCCCCCCATACCGACGCGATGCGTTGATTTAAAAAAAAAACAATTCAACCATTTGTACCAGGCTAACTTTTGCACAGGTAATCATCATCGTGCAGACATTTACGAAAATCGCCATGCCATACTTTTCGGACGATTCCAAATTGCCACCATACCGCCGAAAATCTGTAAAAAAAAAAATTTTTTTCGCCAAACAATTTGTACCAGTATTGCATTTGGATTTTTGGAGAATATTTGATAAAATGTGACCATTATTATATTTGCCATACTTCTAGTAGGGGGAAAAAGTGCTGCCATACTTGAAAAATTAATTTATTCGTCACGTTTCAAAAATACGACTGTACAATACGTAAAATATTTTTTTACAGTATGGGATCATTATATTCTGTTTGTTTGTATACAATTCTACCTAGAAAAAAATATCGCAGATTGCAAACATGGGGCGGATGATTGTAAGACTTAAGCCAAGACGTAAAAAAAAATGAAAAGAATTGGCGATTTGTACCAGTACGGCATTTTTGGAAAGTATATGATGCAACGTGACCATTATTATATTTGCCATACTTTTAATAGAGGGAATAATTAGTGCCATACTGCTACAAATCGTTCAAACTACGAATAAAATCTTACAATAAGAAAAAAATCTTATACACATTCGCCACCTCCCACAGGTATGGCATTATCACACTTCTATATATAATCATTCAGGAGTTGTTGAAGAAAAAATGTAGGGTGGTACAAATCGTTTGGCGAGAAAAAAAAAAATCAAAAATTTGCAGATTTTCCGCGGTATGGCGACCATTTGGAATCGTCCGAAAAGTATGGCATGGCGATTTTAGTAAATGGCTGCACGACGATGGTTACCTGTGCAAAAGTTAGCCCGGTACAAATGGTTGAATTGTTTTTTTTAAATCAACGCATTCACGTCGGTATGGCGGACTGTAAGTCACATCGTAAAAGTATGGCATGACACTACCGCCTACATCTTTTTTAAGGGCTATCGGTAAATTCTAAAATTTTTGTGTTACAAATCGTTGGACTTTCGCTATTTATCCGACGAGTGTGACTAACGCCCACGCGACTAGTCCGCCGGTACCAGCGTTCTGACCATCATTTTTCTTTTTGTCATTGCGTACTAAGACCCCTCTAGACCGCCATCCTGTTACAAATGACCCGAAATTTTGTGTCAGTATCTCCCGGCCTAACATGTGCAATGTGTAAATGTGTTGACGTTCCAGCTCTTCTTAATATACCTATACCTCTACCTTGCATCAGAAGATAGATCATTCGTTGGATCACGCATTGCATAGTTATTCGTTGAAATTTATTAAGTAAAACCTTATTTCGCTAATGACAAATAAAATGCTTGCCTGTGGCATTAGAAATCCATTCCTCATATGTTTATTCGATCGTTTACTAAATATACCGCTATTTCTTAGAATATGTTTGCATATTATGCTCTTCACGTATTCAATTGCTAATTTTGCTAAGCATTTAGCAAAATGTTTTCGTCTTCTTAATTCTGTTTTGATAAACATGTGATGAATTTTAAGTCGAATTAGATTTTAATTCACTTGTTTATTATTCATTCTATTGGATTGTTCTAAAATGGAAAATTATGAACTTCTATATAACGAAAAATAGGCCTTAGCAAATTAGCAATGGAAATAAAACCTTCAAGTTTAAAATAACTTCTTTAAAAATTAACTCCTTTGAATTTGGATTTGGATATAAGGTATCCTAGATTAAGTCTCAATGTGTAATTTTTTCAGAGCAATAAAGTATAAAAAAATAAAATAAATAAATAAATAACTCTAGCTCTCACGCTTAATAGTATATCTTACGTATATGACTATATAATATCATATATTTAAAAGAGCGTTGTCGGAAGAAATGTATGAAGCAACTCAATATGATAAGGGGCGTCACATTACAGCATCGTTATCATTACATTACCTCACTGCACAACGGTACATTCACTTGATGTACTGCGTCTAAGATTGCTACTAGACGGGTATAGATAAAAGTAAACTGCGAGAAAGTTTTACAAACAATGCTTTTTGATAAGGAGATACAAAATGTTGCATTTAATATCGTTTGTTCACTTTTTGCAAAAGCTGTTAGAAATTATGTCTCATGAAATCATATTTTTTAAAAGCTTATTTCTTTTAAGAAAGTAATCTTTAAAAATATGTGTTATGTTACAAGGATATATCCTTGGAAATTTTATACGTGATGCGATTTTGTTGTTGTCCTTACTATAGTCACAGTTGTTGTTTACGATCAGACTATATTAGAAAATATAGTACGTCTAAAGTTAGTAGGTACTAGAATTTCTCACCAGCAATTTACCCGGAACGCTATTACACCTTGTGACGTAAATGGCCAACATTGGCTCATTAAGGCAATGTGAGGAAAAACTACGAGATGCTACAAACCTTTCTCTTTAAATGTCATCTTGGTCGATGAGATCAATTGCAGTGTACCTTTATGTGGCTGTGACTGGGAACTTTGTTTTCTTTGTGCGCATGTTCATTTTGATCAAATAATTGCTATACAGAAAAATTCTTAAAATGTATTGCAGATGTCAATTGTAGTATGCAATCAAATATTTTGTTTTCATTTTGGACACAAAAATAAAAATATTTTGATCATACAAAGAATAATAGAGATACAACAATTATATTATACAGTGTTGTATCTATGCTAGATGAAGTGGACGCACGCATTCAATAAGTAGAGACGCTAATTAAAAGTTTTAAAAAGCTCGCTACAGACTTCATCTCTATATCGAGATACGTAACCGGACTCCCGCTAAAGCCTCTCAGCCGTCTCGCTCGCACCCGCGGCGCTGCACGCGAGGCGCCAAAGCCTCATTCGCCGTCTCGCTCGCTCCTGCGCACACACAGCCTGTCACTGGCGCCCGCGACCCGCGTACACGCAACTTACAACTATTCTACGGTCGCGGACAGACGCGTATCTAAAGTGTAGTGAAAATTCACAAGGATTTCCCAATAAGTGCTAAGTGATCGTGTGTCAAAGGTTATTACTAGTGTCAGTGAGAGGTGTGTGATATAGCAGCGAAACGTTTGCCTTGTGCGATCAACATACATACTGTTTAAATGTCCGCGACAATTATTGCGATATCTTATAATTCAGGGTTGCATTCCGTGTTAAGAATGTCACTCGACATGGTAAATTGAGTGTCATGTATCGTATATTACAGTACGTTATGATAAAAAGAATAGATAATCACTAATAAAAGGTAATTTGGTTGGTATTGTTCGTGTCCCACACGTTGTCACTTGTGTCAATAAACACGTTTACGGTATTCGCCAAACTATCAACCTACGATAGTAATAATGTCTCTTTGTCCCCGATGCAAATCGCATATAACACCCACTTATAAATACATATATTCGCATTTAAGGCTTGTCTTGCTGTGGCAAATCATAGTACTATCTCTACATTTGAGTGTGCAACGTTATAAAAACTGGTTCTCAAAAAAGACATCTATTAATAAAACTAGCTCTTCAATATTGATAAATACATTTTGAAAACATTTTTATCTCATTACTGTACCTATATTTATAATTTAATTCGCCTGTTGCTCTACCGCGCTAAAATTGTCTCGAATAAAGAAACAAGATGCGCTTTGCGAAACATTTAACAGTATCTAAATGGATTTGAAAGTTTATAGCACAGCGTTGTGAATAAACTTCAGCTAAATTGATTTTAAATTCAAATGAGAGCGTAATGCAATTCCTTATTGGCTTCCACTACGCAGGAAATACAAGTCTGCGAATTTCTTCGTATCTTCCCTTAAATGTCAATAGATTTGAACAATAGTACTTGCACAATAGTTCGATCCGGTTTGATTGGATTACATGTACCGTGGTTAACGCGAAGGCAATCGGTGAACATGAGGTCATCATACGTGCTTCTAAGGTGTAATCGTGGATTTTTATAGTATTACAACTCGTCTCAAATTTGCATATAAATTAACACGGAACATTCATTAACAAATTTTTGAGAACAATCGATGTCTCAATGGGTACGTTTATAAATAAATTATATTTATGGCTCTACAATTACAGTGTTTAAAATTAAAATAAATACATAATGAGTTTTTCGTAGCCCCTCAGCACTACTAAATATTTTATGCAAACATACCTATATTATTATAACAGCATTCTAGAAAAAATTCACAAAAAAAAATCTAAATTATAAGTCTGTAGAAGCGTAAAAGTTAAACTCTAGCATTTAAATATAATTTGATAAGAACATAGTCATTGACCCTCTTTTCCAGAAAAGATAATCTTAGTCTAACTTTATCTTTATGTCGCAGAACTGTTACAACAGAAAATTCTTCAAACCCGAAGCTTGTTATACGCAATTGTTCGAATTCAACAATGCATACTTAGCAATTTGCAGAATTTGATAGAGCATCCTTTTACAGCCTTAATAAAACAATGAGCTATTATGCGTTCGAAATTGAGTTAAATCTGTTAAAGATTACGATACGATTTTGTCTAGCCAGGATGTTAATCAATGGTTCGGTGATCAAAATTACTTAATCGGATGTTAGCAACATGCTAACTGTTTGAGAACCAGTATTGTAACGGCGTGTGCACGCAGACTGAATCCGCCTTAGGACTAGTTCTGAGAAAAGGTGACGGAGCCTTCCGAACAAAAGGAAAGCTTCTGACCTTCTCAATTTTAAAAGCTATAAGGAAAAGGCAAAATATTTTCGATTGGGACACAATTGATTTCTACTAAGTAGGTCGTAAATATTTGGGTAGGTATGAAGTTTAAAAGTTATTTGCATATACAAATTTTACCTATGTATAACATGGCTCTACATTTGTTATCGAGTAAATGACAAGTAATTTAATATCAACAATGCCTCTACAACAAAATCGTACAAAATAGAATAATATATATATCAATAGAATAATATATATATTGACATTTTTTTTTTCAGCAACGAAACCTTCCTTAAACACGTTTTTAAAAAAATGTGCGGATAGTGTAGAGCTAGTAACGTAGAGCCTAATGATTCAGCATAGATTGAAATTAATATTAACTTATTTCTGTAAAAATACAACTATAATTAATATGAGGTTGGTGCGTTTTTTTATAATTTTAATTTGAAATTGCAAACTAATCTAAATATGCAATTAGTTCTCTACAACGTCCCGACTCTCGAGCAGTGATCGATTTGACACAAACAGAATTAAATCGTGTTAATTATCTGAGAAGTTGATTGTGATTGAATATAATTTCTCACAGTCGTAACTGGATCACGCCTGTGGGAACAGTCTCACGACGATATTGTGGTGTTATATTACTTATTAATTTCCACGGATATATTTATTGACAATGGTACTGAGTACGGAAGCATAGTGCATCATTAGTTTCGGCTTTTTGCATTAGCGTAATTGGTTCGTGTTTGATTAGGAAGTTTACTCATGTTTTACTTTATTTTCGCTTCTATCTTTGTTCTATCAAACTCTAATGAAAAGTCTTAAAATTATTTGGTTTACAGAGAAAATTGTGTTGGCATTAAAGTTCATAATTTATCTATATATTATTTCTATAAATCTAATTTATCGTCTGATATATTTAAACAATGATTTACTATGAGACTAGTAGTAACGAAATGCTATAGTAGATTCCTACGTTCTCTCTGTCATTCTCCATTAGATTGCACTGAATTAATACAGTCATATAATCATCGTTACAAATCAGAGCGCTACTTAACAAACACAATAAATTATAAAACTACACGACTGTTATTAGCAGACAAAACGTAACTCTGGTGGGTGTTACTTCAAAAATGACACTAAAAACGTAGGTTTACCTAATAAGGTTTTAGGTTAACGTGCATACGTAATAAGAGTGAATCATGAAACGATTTCCCATTACGATAAGGGGAATTTAAAAACGTTTTAACAGACATACATTTCCGCTAGTATCGTTTGGACATGCTATTTACATAAGAAAATGCTTTCTTTTGTTTGCGCAAACATGGTCAATACATCTTTATGTAATGGTTAGAAATTTTACGGTTACGCTAAATTTGGAAGTCAATTTTTGCGTTAATGTATTGATTACTGTCACTGTGTTTACAGTAACCAGTAATTTACCAGTAAGTTACCAGTAATTTAAAATAGTACTTATAGGTTCTATGCATAAAAATGTTTTTCTTTGTAAAATATGTTGCGAATGAAATTTTCATTGTTATGAAAATTAAACTTATCTGAATGCTCAAGAAATATCTTCAATATCGATGTATGTATTATCTACCTATTACAACACCAAATTAAAACTATCAAATACTATTAAAATCTTCACGTATGACGTATTCTAATCTATATTTATTATTTATGAGAGCCGATTAATCGATGACGTGTTTTAAAATATAAAATTGTGAAGGAAGCTGACCACATATTACGACTTCGACATACTTTTTCCCTGACTCATCGAGAGCATGAGATGAATGCGTCAAAAAATCCCTTTAAAACTTGCATCTTGTTTCGCCCCATCTAATATTATGACGTGTGATGTATGCACTTGATAAATTCTTCTACATTCCTTTAGAATGACTCTAATGAGTCAGAAACGTAATAAAGGGAAGGGTGTTTTCTAAGACTTTGATAAAGATTTACAATACAAAAAAAAGCATTGATCAATTAGTGAGTATTTTACAGAACAAATATTATGTGTCATTAAACAGGGAGTTATAGAAATATCCAATGAGATAGAAAGCTTAAAAGCTCGATGATATAGTTTATGTAGTATGTACACCTATTTACCTATGCAGAATAATAATTTCATACCGATATGATTGGTAAAAAAAATTACACGTTTCTAAATGTTTATATTATTAACTAAATTTTTGACGAACATGGTCACGAAAAATCTGTAAAGCCTCCAAAATTTCGATTTAAATAAAATTATGATTAAAATTTATAATTTTCAATATTTTAGGAAGTTCATTTTGACTAATAATTTTATTATCTAATTAATTAATGTTTCTCAGTAGGTACCTAATTGAATAATAACCCGAAAAGATAATTATCAAATTACAAACTACATATATATATACTTATCCAAAACTTCACCTAAAAGTTTCACCGAAGCTCGATAACTTAATAGAGACTGCTACATTAGTTGCATGATAACTCGATTATTCAATTTAAGGTGCTAAAAGTTGCATTTTGGAAACTACGTCTTGTTTCCAAATTATCAATACCATGCAACACGTTTAATGCACGTGTTCTCAAACAAAGCCTTTCAAAAGCTTTACAACACAACTTGGCCGGCTCTAGCGCACTACGAATATAAACAAAGCATCGTAGCAACATAAAACTTGAGACAAATATATTGAGAGTGTAACATGTAGGAGGGAGAAGGCAATACCCACGTGAGATAAGTTAACAATAGATTATAAAAAACTCTACCTGGAAGGTAGAGGCTTCTCCCGCCCGCGCGTTAGTTCAAACTTTGTTGTCGTTCAGCGCGAAAGCCTTTCGTGTGTCGATGTTAATTAAGTTCATTCTAATTACTTCGTTTCACTAATTGCTAGTGATTTGTAACTGTGATGGAACCTATTTCGAGTGACGCAACCCGGCAGTTGTTCGATAGCTTCCCATTTTGAACCACCTGTCGCTTTCTACCTGTGCGCCTTAGCAACTGGTGTTTTCGCGCCATATCGCCCGAACCACCATAGAAGAATAGTTCGTTTATTCGAATAGAATTATAATGAAATCTCATTGATACGTGTTCAGGTTACATATATTGCCATATACGTTGCGGACATTGATCGAGTATGTATGTTTAACGCGTATTGTCTTCAACAGTGATGTGCTTGGAAATTGAATAAAACGTGATAGTATTTAGTGTTGTGCCAGTGCGAGCGATGAGGACTAGTCGGTGAAATGATTAAGTTTCGATATAAGCGTAAGGAGCCGAGCGATGGCAAGGCTGGAACGGCGATTCAGAAGCAAAAGATCGAAGGGTTGAAGGACAGGGAGCTGTTGCCGCCCAAGGATATGCTAGCTGGTTCTCTGGCTGGAGTTCGGCACAACACGCTCCCGCGATCTCGTCCGCCTTCCGCTAATAAACGCGACCCGCCTGAACCGCTCCTCAGTCAAACAACTTTGTCGCTGTTTCGAGTAAGTTTTATTTATAAATCGAAAGAATATTGTGATTAAAATATTTAAAATATTGTTCTACCGAAGATTATTTAGTATGGATATTTTAGAACACCTGTTTACGCCAATATAAGTTTTAATTTATTATTTACATCACGTTATATTGAGAATTTAAGTACTTAGCTACCTAATTTAAAACTCTAATCTGTAAATCGTGACTCCTGTAGGATCTTACTTAATATTTATGATTACGTCATTAGAATGTTGATGCTGTTGGAATCACATATTAATGAATACTCCGTATCGTGAGTAATTAAAACAGTTTACTAATGCACTCAATTTTAAATTAATATATTCTAGAAAGTAATAAGCAAAAATAGTGATAAATAAGCATAAAGTGTTTTATTCAAAAAACGGCATCATCATTAATGATATTTAAGTGCAAATTTTTTGAAATAAATGAATTCAACAAAGATAGCATAAGTAAGAAAAGGTCTTCCTTTAGCGTAATGCAGCATTTGGCCAGTTTCCAGTTTTTAAAGTAAACGTTTTCCTGCAGAAAATTAATTCACACATAAATCTTTGAACAGTTAGTCATTAACGGTGGCGTCTTATTCTCAGTTCGTTTGACCCTAAAAGAGCATAATGTCAGAGCCAAAAGCAATTTGTTTCTATAAGTAAAACAAGGCAATTGTATGCGTATGTAAAGAATCGACAGAGCTACAGCTCGTGCATTGAATTCACTATTGTTTCTGAAGGAAGGACCGATACGTTTCTAAAATTCGTTTTGGACACGTGTAGAATTTATTATCCTATAGTTAAACATCTGTAAAACAATTGTCAAATTTGTTCTTATTGTCTTGGCTATAACAGCGATTATTGTTTATTCAAATCACAATAGATACAGCCTACAAATGTGCATTCCCTAGAAATGTGCATTCCCTAAAAGTATAGTTTACACGGTTTCTGTTTGTTCGTTTCGATTGTATTACGAATACTTACTAAAATGACATAATACTACTTACTTATGTCACACGTTGAAATAATCGAATCATCAATAGCATTAGGAAAGAAAATTATAGTGGCATATTTTTTTTATAATTTAATATTAAAGGAGCCGCTACAACATGCTATTAAAAGAACTATTAAATAATACAAACCTGGCTGCAGGAAGTCTATAAAATTCAATTAACGTACGCTTACTATTTATTACATTCATGTACCAGGCAATCAGAAATGAGTAGCATCACTATTCTCACGCAACAATACATAGACTATTCTCACATCACCACAGTACCGACCCCTTTGTACGCTGAATGTTTTCCTATTGTTTTCACTATAAAGTTCATCTTGCACGCTTTTTTAATCTACTTTCTCGACGCTGTATTGTTGTCTATAAATTTAGCTCATTTTTTCGATTAATTTCGATCTATTGTTGCCGCAAACGATGTTTAGCTAATTGATTAGTATTTTTTTAAGTAATCTTTGTCTAAAAATTTATAATATTCGTAGTCATTAATTCGTTAGATAATTTACTGTAACAAATCATACATAATTAAAAAAAATATTCATTAAATGAATGCCAAGAAAATATTATTTATGAAGCAGTCACCAATTCACGGTTAAGCTAGCACAGTATGTATGTATTACAATATTAAGAGGCAGCGGAAGGCACGATGCAAGGTGCAAATGCACCGGATGACGAAATGTTTCTATTTAATTAATATTTTATGAGAATTTAACGATTGCAGCTTTCCAATGAACCGTTTTGTACTAAACTGTTTACTTTGGCGAGCTTATTTGATTATACGATAATAATTATATTACGTTTATTCAAGAGTAAACTCTATCTAATTATTCAGACGAAAATAATTTAGTCATCGTAATGCAATTGTCTCAAGGCTGTCTTAAGAAGAGAAAGGCCTTTCTCATTGCGTTCATTATACATTTTTGGATTATAAAATGGCATGCCATTTCGGTCAGACAATTCGCATCTAGAAATAAAACTAAGTTGGATGTGCAAATTTCCCTCAAATCCTTGTTTTTATGAAAGCTCTATCATGAAATTAAATAGATAATTATAATGAATGTTATTGTGTGTAATTCAGATTTCGTATACGTACCTTGTGTCTAAAAATGTTTTTGAAGGTTTATTAGAATTTGTACCACGGCAACTGAAGCAAATTCTAATCAATACGTTCGTCAAAATATGTAAATACATACGTAAATTTTAAGGTACAAATAAACTTACTCATATTAATGTTGAAGAAATTATTCCACACTTAAATTGCTACCGATACAAAGTTTACGATTTAATCTTAAAAACTTGAACTTGTTCTGAAATCTTTCGCAAACGATCGGAATGTAGGTATTGCGAAGTAAAAGTAATCTCGTTTATTCTTTATATGTAACGTACTTTTCATGTATGTGTGAGCTGTTTATATAAGAATTTTCAATACTTTTACTACGTTTTAGCTAACTTTTTTCGACACTCTACTTTTAGTAGCAGAACGCAAATAGACTGATCACATTTGTTTACATTATACCTAAGCATAATATAAAGAAACTAAAATTGTAACTTTTTGTGTGAATAATTGAAGATTGAATGTCGTATTAGACTTAGATAATAACATAAATAGTCCATCCGTTTTAAAGAGCTCTAAAGTTTCTTGTATGTAATTCTTGTTTCTTTAATTACAGGAGCTATTCGCGCAACTACAATGGTCTGCAGAACGAGCGCCAGCCGCAGACAGCCTCCGCCGAGCTCTAGGAGGCGGAGGCGCGAGGTTCCAACTCGGTTGCATGGCAGACGCGAGCGAATGCTTCGAGCACCTTTTACTACGAGTACATGCTCATGTAGCCGCTGGTTCTGGGGACAAGAGAGACGATGACGCGTGTAGAGCTCCCCACTGTGTGCCGCATAGGAAGTTCGCTATGATGCTCGTGGAGCAGTCCGTGTGTGGCGCTTGCCAGGCTACGTCTGAACCGCTGCCGTTTACTCAGGTAATTATTAGTTAAATAAAAGTATTAATAAACAGTATTATGTCTGAAATTATTAAAACGAGAAGGTAGAGTTTCATAATATACTTAAAATCTTTTTATGCTTGAAAATGGTTTTTTCATCAAATTACCAATTGTAATATTTTACGAAATATTAACAGTGAATCTGTTATTTAATTACTTATGTTCGCTTTCAGATGGTTCACTATGTATCAGCAACTGCTCTAACAGCGCAAGCAGCACTAGGTGAACACGGCGATAGCTTCGGTCTGCTATTGAAGAAGGCCGGTGGTATGGGCGATATACGAGACTGCCCTGTAAGTATACCTCTATAAACATAACATTATACTTAGGGCCGATTTTTCAATGCTTGGATAAAACTTATCCGTACAATAAAGTACGTAGGTATTACACGATAATATTAAAATGTCACGTAAACTGTCAAATACGGGCAATTAGAATACGTTTTTAAAATGGTAGTTTTATACATTATTCGACGAATAAGTTTTAACCAAGGATTGTTAAATCAGCCCTTAATGTATTAACTACTACTGTTCAAAATTTTCCGTTATAAATTATAACATAAATAATATCATGATACATTTAATAAGTTAAAAGGTCAATTACAAGATTCATGTATGCTAAATTTCGTACTATTTTTTACAGAACGCATGCGGCGCGAAAATACAAATATGCAGGACGCTCATGAACCGACCTGAAGTAGTGTCCATCGGTATGGTGTGGGACTCAGAACGGCCGTCAGCTGAACACGTGGCAGCTGTATACGCGGCGCTGGGCACTGAGCTTCGGCCCACAGACGCCTTCCACGCGTGCGTCGACCGCGCCTGGGCCGCGCGCGCCACGCACCGCCTCGTCGGACTCGTCACGTACTACGGCAAGCACTACTCGACTTTCTTCTTCCATAGCAAACTCCGCCTATGGATATACTTCGACGATGCGGACGTCAAGGAGATTGGCCCTGAATGGTCCCATGTCGTCGAAAAGTGCAAGAGAGGACGCTTCCAACCTCTATTGCTACTATATGCCGCAGTAGATGGCACGCCGTGTGACACTCGACACGCACCTAAAGATGTCGTGCCGTTCCCCGCTCCTGAACCCAGAAGAGCCGTCACCCCAGCTCCAGAGAAACCGACGAACGGTTTCGCCAGACGCGCTATGACTCCCGGTCCCGATAATGAAAATGATTACGTCAGTAGAAAAGCAGTTGAAAATATGCTAGAAGTGCAAGCCAGTCGGCGAGCTCAGTTAGCTAGAAGTTTAAGTACTAGTTCCGCGTCTGACACGCAAGAGCGGCCGCGAGCTAGAAGAGATTCTGGAAACTGGAGTGGCGATAGAAATAGTGCTTCGTCTGCATCGTCATCGACTATAGAAAGTCCGTTCATGTATCCGAGAGGCCGTGGTCCTGGAAGTATACCGAGCAGCCCTACACGGAAAGGCGAATTATCGAGTGGTGGATCCTGCGACGCAGGGTACGATTCTTATTCCCTCTCGTCAACGGATAGTCTTCCTTTACAGCAAGGCTTACGACACAACTTACAACTAGCACAAATACCTGAATTAACGACTCGTGGGGATTGTGAAGCTCTGTGCCAAGAAGCCGATAGATTGTTAGAAAAGTCACGTCACGCTGAAGATGCCGCTGACTATGAGACTGCATTAGTATTGTGCGACGCCGCTGCCTCAAAAGTGTGCGCAGCCATGGATGCCCCATATAACAATCCACACACGATGACATTCGCTAGAATGAAACATAACACGTGTGTAATGCGTGCACGAAGTCTGCAAAGGAGAATGGCGGGTTTCAATAGGGTAACTGAAATTCCTCAACTAGCTCCCGTTCGGAATACAAAAGGTGGTCTTGACACTGCCCCGACTACGATCGAAATTTATGCCACCCTTCCAAAGAAAAAGGGTTCTTCCAAAAAATCTAAAAATATAGAAGAAGATATAGATAATCCACCAAGAGAGCGACCACCGAGACACAAATCACGCGATGATGATAAAGGAAGAGATAAACGATCGAGAAGTGAAGATCGTGGACGAGCGAGAAAAGAAATAACCGTAGCTCCTGAGAAAAAAGAGGAACCAGTTGAAGATAAAAAATCAAATAAGAAACAACACAAAATACGTCGTAAATTACTAATGGGAGGTTTAATAAGAAGGAAAAATAGATCTATGCCTGATTTGACTGAAGGGGCTGACGTCAACAAAGCCAATACAAGTAAGGAGAAGCGCATAGCGTCTGTTGATGATGGTGATGTGGGCAGAAAAAAGACAGATGATAAAAATAACCTCAGTGGTTATCTATCGGAAGGACATCTGGAGTACTCAGCACCCAGTGGTACTAATCCCAACCTTGAAAGAAGCAAGCTAATGAGGAAAAGTTTCCACGGAAGTGCGGGTAAAATGTTGACTGCAGCTAAAGTTCCTCCTCCGCCGCCGCTGCGAACAACTTCCCAGCTTAGCGGGCCTAAGTTTGAATCAGAAGTCACAGAGCACGGCATACAAAACCGTCCTCAGCAACCACTGCCTCCCCCATCACGCAACGAATACAACTACGCACATGATAATGATGAAGATGGTGGATTCTCAGAGCAATATGGAGAGGAGCCACAATCATTGCCATTTATGCCTTCATATGATAACAATCCAGCTAACCATTATAATACATTAGACGATTCTCCTAATACTTCCCAAAACTTCCATACTGTCGTTACTCAGGCGATGGTGCATCAAGAGCAAAGTCCAGTTAAAAGGGATTTGACTAAAATATTAGATAATATACTCCCATCGCATCACAATATTCAAAATCTCACTAATGCATTCGACAATGGAATCGATGTAGTTGACTGTGCCATGCCACAAAATATAAGAAGATCTCCACTGAACTTTGAGTTGCCTCCATATCCCAGTCCCATGAATTCGGTAAATCATTCAAGACAACCTAGTGAAGAATTTCCTCCTCCACCACCACCTATTGATTTAACGCCATTACAAGAAGAGATTAACAGAATGAATCAAAATACAAACATGGATCTCAATTACATACATAGATTTGAAAGTGACCAGGAAGATGTTCCTAAAGGATCACTGCTAGCTCAATTACAGGAAAAGAGGAATCAAATTCTAAGAAACGAAACTAAAATTAATCCAATGGATACAATCGGTAGTGCTGGAGATACTTGGCTTAAAGAGCTGCAGGCGAAACAAGCAGCTTTAAAGTTAAAACGATCTGGATCTCTTGAGGGACAACTATCTGCTCCAGTAGAAAATACAACAAAGACTGTTGATAATAGTAATAACGTTCGAAATATAGCTTCAAGATTCGAAAGCAACGGTCAAAATACATCAGTAGATAGTGAAAGATCTCATATGGGATATCTGAATATGGGATCTAATCGAGACGTCATTAATGTTTCAAATCTCTCAAACAGTGGATTGTACAATCGTCGGTCATCTTCATCTTCGAATGATCAAAATCAGAGCACAGATGAATATAATTCATCAAAAACTAGTAATAATGCTAACTTCGGAGATCGTAACAAACCTAAAAAGAAGTCAGTATCATTCTGCGATCAAGTTATTTTAGTAGCTACAGCAGAAGATCAAGAAGATGATAGTTATATTCCCAATCCTATATTAGAAAGAGTTCTTAAATCCGCTATGAACAAACCAGAACTAACAACCGTACCTTTACAAAATGAGAAACCGTCACTTCACAGACAGGATTCTTTCGACAGTCAATCTTCACGTTCAACTATATCTTCCCTTTCCCAAACATCTTATGTGCCTAACGAGTCTACTGATTACTATAGAACACAAAATTCTTACCCAAATTATCAAGTTGCGCAAAACCGACCTCAACAGCAATACAATCCTCAGAAAACTGCCGCACCAACAAATCAAAATATTCAAGGAAATACACAAATATATCAAGCGTTACCTGCAAATTCTCAGAGCGCTAGTAATCCTATTCCATATACTCAGCCACCATCGGTATACACAAACAATAATACTGCAAGCCCACCGAGTTTTAGTCAAAATCCTGCGAACAGATTAACGCCTACTGTTCATAACCCGCCATATATGACCAAGCATGTTCAAAACATACAGAGGCCCGTTCCAAACACATATCCTCACCCACCGAGCCAGCTACATCCGGCGAACCAACCAACGAACAATACATACTATCATAGATTGCCTCAGCACTCTGCAACGCCGACTCCGACGCAAAATTATGGACAAAATCGTCAGTACAATCAAAACCCACAAAATAATAACGCCGCGCAATATCAAAGCGTGCCCACCAACTCTCCGGCTTATCAGAGCTATCACAACCCACCGACAAGTTACGCTAATTCTGATTATTCTAGTCGTTATCCACAAACTAATAGTACAAATCATTACAATATCCATTCGCCATACCAGAGGGTTCCACCGCCTCATGGAGATGTTCCCGTTGAGACTTACAATAATAACAATTATCAAAAAATCCCCAATAACTACTATCATGATAATAACTCAAATCAAACGCGTGTTGATGCGAGGAACTTCGGAAATCAGCGTCCACCCTACAACGCTGACAACAACTCAAGCGAGCAATTGACTCAATACCAAAATGGGTATCAACAAAACGGCTATAACCCATACCAACATTTACCACCGCCCAAGCAAATTCAAAAGAAGTCTGTATCCTTTGAACCTGGTACAAAGGGTGGTACAGATTCACCGATACCGCCACAAATGAATGGCAACTATGCAAGCGATAGTCAATCTAATACTTTATCTAGCGCACAAAAAGCAGTATGTAATTTGTGCCGGAAGAAAACTGTTAACCCCCCGGCAACGTATTGCCCCGACTGTGACTTTTACATGTCAAGGTTCAAGCCTCGATCATAGCAATGAGATATCTTAAAAAACAAAAAGGAATGCCACCGAATAGAAAGTAAATTTAAGTGTAGTATTTTAAATGTAAATAAATATTGTTAAGTTATGACTGATCTCACTGGAGAATGTAATCGATATTTGAGTATGTAACAATTTAAACACCGATTATTCATGTAGAAAGTTATGAATCGTAAATATTTTATTGCTTATTTTTTATTCTCTAAATATATGAATTTATAAATACGTTCGTACAAATAAAGTGATTTGCTTATTATTATGTGGTTTCATTAAAAATCTTAACCTGATAATCAAAGCTGAGTACCTAGACATATTTTCTCCTATAAAAAATGATGCACAATTTCATATCTATAGAAGCCAGGCGTTTAGCGTTTAAATTCTAAGTATATTAATTACCAGTTTAAAAATTAAATAAGTACGCGGTACAGGCGCTCCTCTATAACTACTTTTCTGAAAAAAAATGAAATTTGGCCTTTCGAACGATGAACCGATTTTGATGAAACTTTCACTCAACCTTGAGTTTAAAAAGTTCTAACAGATCATTTTCTGTGCATAATGATGTGAAATATTTAATTTGTGTATTTATTTATTGGATAGAACCCAAACGTGATTAGTAAATTTACCTTTTGATTATTATTGTTATTAGTCGTAACATAGTACCTATACATAATATAAAAGAAAGTAGAGCTGTAACCCTAAAAATTAAAATATTATCTGTGGCAGAATGTATTTTATTTTGCTTTGTCCGATAATTTATCTCTGCTTGAACAAAAAGCAGCAGAAGCATAATATTTAACCCTTATTAAAACGCTGGGAGCTATACTTCCCACGTCTCAGATTGAAGTAAATCGTGTTTTATTTTTATATGCTTAAACCTAATGCAGTGTAATATTTATCTACGCAATCTTAACATTTTAGAGAACTTTTTTTCATGCAAACACTTTTCAGAGAATTATTACATGTCATGGTAAACACACGTCAAAGTCAGGTGACGTGATTTTGCAGCCGAAAACGACCGTTATTTTTTAGTTTTTGGTGTAGTGCTCAAAAAAAATTAGATAAGTAGATTTGAGTTCTAGCTTTGTAAACTAGACTATATTACGGTTGCGTGAAACGTAAAAATATGCCCAGAATCTTTCGTTTATACCTTGGTAGAGTCGATTGAAATTAAGTCTTTAAGTGGGAAGATATCATCCCAGTGTTCGTCACTGCACACAACATTCAGAAATTCTATATATAAAATCTGTGTGTCTAAAAAGTCTTTTTTAGTTGGTATAAGCAACTTATTTATTGTTATTCGTTATTTCCTTATCAGATAATTAGAAATCTTAACTCAATACATTAGTATTTACCTATTGTTTTTATTTTGTTTTAGAAAAATGCCATTTTTATGTTGAAGTCATTCATTTTTCTATTCCCGAATTCTTCCCTCAGTAAAAGAAACTTGCATTGATGAGTACTTTCACCTCCTTTATTAAAAAACTTGATCTTTATAATTTCTTACGATAACATTATATTCACAAGTGGAGTCAGGGCAACTAACTAGTGTTTTAAAATATTGATGTCTGGAGTGGACACTGGGAGCATAGTTCCCACCTTTCCAAACTTTTTACAAGAGAGAACAGATGACGGGATATATCTTTTATCCTTCCCACCGAAAAAAGGGTACTTCTCCCCCACTAACCCCTTTTTTGTGTGTATTTTTGAAATCTACGACCCAAAATTACCCAGGAACGTATCTTACTTTTTTGTTAGCTCCTCCACAGGCTCGCGTTTGAATAAGGGATAAAGTACTATTAGTATACGGTCTTACCGGTCGGAGCTGGCGCACGGGCCCGGTGCGGGGGCGAGCTGCTAATAGGCATGACGACAGTATCCATAAATGATCGAGTTAGTGTTTTTAAGGGAAAATGTATAATAAATATATTAAAAATAGTGACTTAGAAATATTAAAAACATTAAGATTAATGAGATTATCAATAAAATAAAACATTGAAATTCTGCAGTCGGCCATATTGACTGAAACACGCGTGACGTCACGTCTTTGTAAACAACTTCGCGTCAGGTGTATTTTGTTGTTATGAATATGTTAAGAATACGCATTTTTATTTATTTTCTATTTTTTCACGTATGCTTTATCGACTCAGAACAGAAATATAATTGCGAATTCACGAATTTGTGGTTCGGGTTTCTCTGCGTCAAATTTATACAATCATTATTCCTTTCATATTATTTTCTCGCTTTAAACAATTACTAACACTTTTTTTGGGTATTATTTTTATGTAGATTCACATTGCAATACTGCACACCACTTATAAACTTTGAAATTAGATTCTATAACACTTAATAATTAAATATTATTACGTATTTACGTAAGAGTGACGTCACGCCTACGCCATGACACCTGTGAGCTGTTTTGGCACAGTTAATAAATATTTATTGGAAAATGGCTTTTATCTTCGTTAAATTTAAGTATATTAGCGAAATATAGGGTTTTTCTTGTTTAATAAACGTATACACACATTATGGAAGAGGTTTTGAAAATCTTTCGTCATGCCTATTATTATTATTATCATGGACCAATATTATATTAATTCATATCAGAGCATTACCGACTTGACAAAAAAAAAAAAATTTTTAAGCTATTGCATAGGTTCTATCGCGGGCTTTGAGCGCGGGGACCGAATCCAGAAATTTAGTAACGAAAAACCTCACGCTCCCCACTCCGCGGACGGGCGCGGAGGTGTGGCTTGAAGGCATAGCATGCAATACAAAGAGTATAATGTATAATAGGGCAATCAATGATATTTTATGTATAGATACGTTATATACTCACAATATATCCAAAAAAAATGCTTCATATGCAGTGTCAGGCACACACAAATACAATTTTCATTTTACTTAATTTATTACATTGACAGACTGTTTAAGAGAGATGGCTCTAATAAAATGATATAAATAAAAAAGACAAAGATAGTTTGTCACTTCCGCGCAGGTGTAAGCAAAAGTCATAAGAATTCACCAATTAAATATAAATAAACAAATAGTTGCCATGGTAATTGGCATAGATAAACGACACAGAAGGTTCAATGTTATAGATGTTAGGTTTCCTGCACAAGTAAATAAATGTGACAATTTCATTTACTATTTTATGATTATTATGATGTCGTATTAAAATGAAAAAAAAAATAAAAAACTTTTTTGGAGATATAAGTGTATTAAGTATTTATTACTAGCTGTGGTGTTCGTTTAAGTCATCATCATTTCACCCGATAATCACCCACTGCTGAGCATACTGCATATAGTCCTCCTTATAGAACTCCATAAGGACCGATCTTACGCTATTCGTTTCAAGGCAGTTCCCGAAACCCGTACAAGGTCATCATTCCAACTTGTAGGATAATTATAATAATAGTGGTGCCTAGATGAAAAAAAAGGATGAAATAAAAGAAAGGTTGAAGTATAAGCCTTTTTTATCTAAAACACAAATAAAATTTATGTTCAATAGCTATTTACAGAAAAGCAAATAGCCTTTTTCGTCAGTAGCGATAATCTTTTCTTCAATGTATACGTATATTTAAAATCATTTTTGCAAACAAACATTTTTGCCATCACGATTTCATTGTATATAATAAATAGATATATTTGTTAATTATATGCACTGTGTGGATTTAAATATAAAATTAATCAAGTATTTACCCAAATCGAAATTAATAAAATAACCGTTCTATTTTCAATAATCGTATCTACATGATAATCTTTGAACACAGTGTAGGCTAGCTTTGTCACACTAGTGATTGAAGCAATGTTTTATCCCTTTCATTATTTCAATACACGTGTCAAGCAAGTGTCATTAATAAAGAATTGTAAATTGTTATTTTTAGTCTTAAACTGTAATAATTTAATATATTTTGCTGTGATATGATATTCCTTTATCTTTCTTTATTTTTTTGCACGAATACGTGCACTTTCTGAACACATAGGAAGGCATTTTCGACAACTTTAATGTACCTATAGGCACATGCGCTCACTGGGACCGGTGACAATCTGACTGATTGCATTGGTCCCAAATAGGACCAATTCACGGAATCAGTTTTGGTGCGTTGATGACGTATCTACCTCTTGTTTCTATATATAATATCATTGAGGGCAATGCAATAGCTTTACTGTAGCTTGACCGCGGCAGTCCCCGAGTGCCACACGTCTTTTTATTTTTTTTTGTTTTGTATGTATTTCTTGTTTTACCACGAATAAATTACATAATTATAATCTACTAGCTTTCCGCCCGCGGCTTCGCCCACCACCACATAAATATATACCACTTTTGGCGCTAAACCACTTTTGGCGCTCTTTTTTTCTCGAGATAAACGTTTGGTTTTGTCACGATAAAAGTGGTTTATCGCAGATAAAACCAAAACTAAAAGTAATTACACAAAATGCTCTGACAAATATCTTGCAAATGTTTTAATATAATTGTTTATGAAAAAAAAATTATAATAAGTATTACCATGTCAAGTAGAAAACGTAAAAGTGTGAAAATAAGAGCTAACTTGGTGATTTTTTTTATCGAGTCAATTTTAATATTTTATGTTTTTGATTGAACAGAATCGTTCATCATCATCTAGTTTGATATATATTTTATTTTTTAGATTTGGTCGTGAATATGACACGTATCATCTAATAGAAGATTGGTAATTTTGCTTTATACGCACCCTTAAAGCTAAATTAATACACAGATTCCTCAAGAGATGGCGTTTGAATTTAGATTTGAGTTAAAAGATGATTGCAGAAAATTATAATAATTATGTCTGTTTCTTCTTTAATCAAAATTATAGTGTTTTAAATTTAAAATTATTTATAATGTTATGTCGAGGTATTCAAAACATGCACAACTAGTAGGTATTTTTTTTGCATAGCAACCCCACGTTCTTTCATCGTTGTAGTGACGTAGATCAATAATACCAAGTACTAATATTTTCCCAATTTTAGGAAAAAAAAAATTTTTAAAGCGTTTTTTTTATTCAATTTTTTTAAGTGAAACTTCTTCCTCGGGGTTGGAAAAAAATTTAGTGTAACATTTTTTCGTTACACGTGACATTTTTCCGTTACGCGCCATCTTTTTCTTATCCCTACCACGCGTGATTCGACGTATTTTTTTAAAGTTGCATATATGTAGTATATTATTTTTTGAAAAATAAGGTCATAAAGAAGTTTCACTTGTACACGCTCACATTTTTTTTTGTTCTATCAGTGTTAGTTAAACCAATTTTGTGTTTTATTCGAAATAGGTGTTATTTATTTCTTTTTTAATAACAAATAATAACATACTATCAATAAATCTTGACCATTTATATTTGTTACAAACTTAAACAAGATCTTATAATAATTAATGAGTTAACAATTAACATATTCATCACATTATAAATAGTGTGAAAATATTTGAGCTTAAAGTTTAATGGAAATTTTATTAGTTACAGTCGGTATCCCAATATGGTAGCTCTTGTTGACGTCAGGTTGACACTTTGGCAGTTCTTTAATGGCGACCGCTGATGACGGGTCGCAAGTTGGAACTTGACGTTGTTTATTGTTTAGGACATAGTTATACATCGTAAATTCGTAAACATGACGGGAATATTACCAACGTACCAACGATTCGTTAATGGGGTTCCCGTACCCTCAATATCTCGCCGTTCATTTCGTCTCCGCGAAAAATACTTAATTATTTCTGTACTCTTGACATTCGGAATCGTGTGGTTAGGTGCGCTCTTCTATTTACCAGAGTTTAAAAGTTCAATAAGCGTGAACGACAGTGTGTATGATGTGTACAAACGTATTCAGAAAGCAGGTCCTGAGCTGCTCATGCCACCTCCCTTAGCGCAGAATGAAGTCGGAGACTTTCCCGTTGTTGGGATCGTGCGTCATGGGGAGGAAGGTGACGATCCTCATATTGTGGAAGACAGGAATCGCCTACGCGCTAAGATAAATGAGGACATGGGTATGAAAGTGCTAGAGAGACCGCAATTTGATGTCGCACCTTCCGTATCGTCTTCTCGAGGACCTAGCAAAGCCCCTGTGGATGCTATTGAAGAACCCAATGTTGCAAATAATCCAGGCAAAGATGTTTCTCCCTCTGGTGAAAAATACTTGGCAGGAGTCAATAAGTATGTCTTACCGCTGATGGACTCTAATACAGACCCAGAAATCAGGCACAAACGTGAAACTGTGAAAGAGGTAAGTTCATTAGAATTAAATAATTTTAAAGTATTCATGAAAATAGCATAATACCTATGTCAAATTATTTCACTATTTTGCAAATCAAGTGAATATCTGTAACCTACATTGATAGTGTATATTATTTTATAAATGTAACTGTATATACTGTGTATAATACAATATTAAAATTATACTAAACTAGAGGTCCGCCCCGGCTTCACCCGTGGTACATATTTCGCAATAAAAGGTAGCCTATGTCTTTTCTCGGGTATGAAAATATCTCCATACCAAATTTCATGCAAATTGGTTCAGTAGTTTAGGCGTGATTGAGTAACAGACAGACAGAGTTACTTTCGCATTTATAATATTAAGTATGGATTAGCTTTCTCACTCGCTTTGTCTTGAAACTTCCACCATCTAGGACTATATAATATACATATATTGAAAAAAAGAAACGCAAAAAAATGGACAGACCGACAGCAAAAGCATTTTTGTTTCATAACATGTAAAAATTTCACTATATTTAATCAATTTAATAAACAATTAGTATAAGAGCATTGCCTATCGAAATAAAGATATTAAAGATAACAAGCATTTATTTAATAATATTAGGTACATATTATATACCTAAGATTATTATTTTAAAATGCATGTTGTGTTTTCTATTTCTGGTTTTCATTGATATTATGGTTATTCTATTTGATTAATAAATACTATAATAATACTATGTGATCTGGAAAATATTGTTCGGCCTAGATACTGTTAAAACTCAGCAGTATAAAAAATTGTCTACTACCTACACTTATATCTTAGTCTCGTAGTAATTAAGAGTACAAACATTTACAATTTATATCAAAATTGGTCTAGCAGAAGGAATTTTGTGTGAGTTTTTCGTTTGAATGGTTGTTTCACCCCTTAAAAATGGATCTATGTATTATTTTACACTCATTCTATGTCATGGTGTAACTGACAACTGTGTTTAAATTTTTTATGTCAATTGAATTTTTCATTTTCATACACTTTCATCATTGACAAAAAATAGCTCAAAGTAAATTCTTCATTAAAAATAATTCCAACATTGAAGATAACCTTGCATTGTATTTAAGATATTATTATAACAACTTCCTACAAAATTATTTCTGGTCTCACATAATTAAATAGTAAATACCAAAATGTGTACAATTATAATAATAATTATCAACAATGATATTTGAAAAGATCATAATGCATTAATGTCCTATAATATTTATAATATTTATTTATATACATATGATCATAATATTAATTACTAGCTATGCCGCGCGGTCTCATCCGCGTGGCTTCGCTCCTGTTGGCCTTAGCGTGATGATATATTATATATAGCCTATAGCCTTCCTCGATAAATAGGCTATCTAACACCAATGTTTTCGCATGGTCGATGACCGAACGGCGCCGGCGTCCATGCCGCCTACGTACACAATATTATGTAAATGATTGAGTTTATGGTAAAGCTATTTACGTGGTATGCTGGAGATAATCGGCAATTATTGGTTGTTATGAAATAAATATTTTTATTGATTTTTTTATTAAAATATGATGTATAAGTAGGTATCTAATTAATGAGTCAGAAATCGTCTTTCTTGTATGTTGTTTTAGAATTATGTACAAGGTCAAGATCGCGTATTTTATAGTAGGTAGTTATGTACTTTTAATATAAATGATAATATACCCGATTTTCGATTGTCTCTTTTATTTTAGGATGTTAAAAATGTATTTTTTATTACGGATTTTACCCGATTTTTAAGTGGTTACATATTATAATTAATTTATGCATCAAATAGTAAGCGTGGTCATGGTCAGATTGGCCGTGACCTAGGGTTGCCAACACTTCATCATCAAAATATAGTATTTTCCAAAATAAGGTGTAAAAAATATACCTAGTACATTTAAAAAAATATAGCATTTTATGGGAAAAACAAAAAAAATAGACAATTATATATTTTTTTTATAAAAACTATATTTTTTTGCACTTCTTGCACTGTGTAACAGCTTTTTGTTTAAAATAAAAGTGTCAAGCTTTGTCACATTCAATTTTTTAATTAATATAAATCAAAAGCTCATTTTTTTATTAATGACTAGCAATGCCCTGCGGTTTCACCCGCATAGATAGCTATATCGTGACAGTGAAAAGTCTACTATAGGTCGGACTATAGGTTTAATTTTTAATCACATGAAAATCACCTTCACCCCGTCCCGCACTACGCCTGCTCATTGTATTAAACAGTATGTACCTAGTTACTAATTTCTGTAGATTGACACTTTTAAAAATTCGTTATATCTTTTGAATGGAATATCCAATTTTTTTTTAATTTAAAAAGTATTTTGCTGGGTAACCTATTAAAAACTCGAATTTCTATTACCCGAATCTTAAAATCCCGAAAACGGTTGTTAGAACTTTTAAAAGACAGATGCAATGAATGACAACTTTTTAAATTCCTTTTTTAATTTCCCAGATGAATCAATTTCCAGATACACCAAAACCAGATTTTTAAAAAGTATTTTTTTGTTTCCCGTATTCTCATAATCCAGATATAGTTATACCAGATTCTCAGAATACTTTTTTTTGTTTCCCATCGTACCATTTTCCAAATAAACTATTACCAAATTTTCATAATCTTTTTATTTGGTTTCCATATAATCGTATAGCAGATAGACTATTGCCAGATTTTCATAATCTCTTTATTTGGTTCCCATACAATCGTGATTATACCTTTACTATTGCCTGAAAATGAACATTACCAGTAAGTAATTTGTTTTACTTGCCCAGTACAGAAAGGTTTAAGTGTCAAATTTGACTCAGTAGGTTAGGTTAGGTTTGAACTGCGACCCTTACGCACGAGCCGAGCGAGCGAAGCGAGCGTGCCGCGGCAGCGGCCGGCGAGTGCCAGAACCGACTCGCTATTGTTTTACTTGCCCATTACAGAAAGGTTTAAGTGTCAAATTCGACTTAGTAGGTTAGGTTAGGTTTGAACTGCGACCCTCACGCACGAGCCGAGCGAGCGAAGCGAGCGTGCCGCGGCAGCGGCCGGCGAGTGCCAGAACCGACTCGCTATTGTTTTACTTGCCCAACAGAAAGGATTAAGTGCTAAAATCTATTCAGTAGGTTAGGTTAGGTTCGTGCTGCGACCCCCTGGAAGGATTTCGTTTTTCTGGATATCGTTTATTTGAATTTCAAAAATCTGGACATTGTTTGTCTGGATATCAATCAACTGTATTTCAAAAATTTGTGTTTTAAAAATGTGGCTTTCGTGCATATGGATTACGGTCATCTGGATTTTGTGCATTTAGATTTCGTATGTCTGGAACTCATTCGTCTGGATTGTAAAACTTCGTACAAATGAAGAAATGGGCAAATGAAATTCGGAGTTGTGATTATATGTCAAACAAAACTTCGAAATTTTAAAATTCGGGGTTATGAAAAAATGTCCAAACGTTTTCGGGATTATGATATTCGGAATATTAAAATTCGAGATTAAGATAGGTAACCATTTTGCTGGTATTGAAACAGTCTATAATAAAACATCATTTAATGGGATAAGGATTAATATATGTGTATGGATAACATGGTTTGATTACTGTCGGCACTTCTATTTACTTTGAAAACGTAAAAAAGTTGTAGTAACATATCTACTGAAGATGGACATATGGTATCGCGGACTTTCTTGTAAATATTGATCCATTCTATAATACCGTAGAACATTGTTTTGTTCTATCTTCAATAGATTCCGCAGCGCATGCGATGACAGAATTTTTATTAAGGAATTTTTTACACCTTGGGTTACATTATTGCATTTTTGGTAAGGATCTCTAATTTTTTTTTAAATGCAATATAGCCTATGTTGCTCAGTGAAGATGCAGCTTTCTAATGGTGAAAGAATTTTTGAAATCGGCCCAGTAGTTTATGCGTGAAAACCATACATACATACATACTTACATAATTACAAACCTTTCCTCTTTATAATATTATACTAGTATAGATATAGATAGTATAGATTAGTATAAATAGATAAACTACTTCTGTTTCTTTCTTCTCGCTACTGGTATATGCGCAATAGGTTATATGACTTAGCCATCTTAACAATAATTAAAAGGCGCGTTCTTATTTTTTTTTAATGAAGGATTTGTTTGTAAAATTTGTCGGTGTTGAAAATATAGTATTTTTGCGTACTATATATGTTTTCAACAGTATATAGTACGCAGACCCGAAATATAGTACAATACTATATATTATAGTACGGTTGGCAACCCTACGGTGACCACACTCACTGTAAAATGTTAAAACTTGAAGTGGGGTGAATAAATCGTGTTTAAAATCTGTTCAAAATTCCGACTATCTGTTATCTAGGAATAATATAATATTATGTACAACTGTGATAAGATTATTAAATGAAAAAGTGACATAGGTACATTATTTTGTCCTTTTATTTAATCAGGAATATCTCGTAATATTGTAAATAAATGATAAATATACTCAAATATTCAAAGCTGCCATACATTACGTTAATTGTGTTTAGAAAAATGTTTGTATTGAAGCCGGATCATAACCAGACGTAATCACGTAATACAAAACTGGTTTTGATGTCATCTAACATTTGATTTAGCTTAGATTCATTTAGTTTTCCGAAATTACGATATCTTTATCCTTATTCAACACCTCCGTGGGGATTTGTTAACTTCACGGTTCCAATTACATTGTTAATTGTTATTTGTTACGATTCATTGTAATAATTCGATTTGACATGGAGATTTGAAGAGGTTCTCAGTTCGTAGTAGGTACACATGTTTGTAGTTATAACTAGGTTATAGCTTCTCTTTTTTTAAATTAATAGCATACCACCAGACTAAAATTAATCAAAACTGCACTTATCCCTTTTGTCGTGTTAAATAGAATATTAAATGTAATTTATCTATATTAAATGCATACTTACAGACTAACTAAAATTATTATTATTTTCAAAAAATATACTTTAACCTTCGTAACTATATAGAAACATGTACATATAGTATAGACACAGGTATATTATTCGTGGTCATGATATATTTTATATTAGTCACGCTTTAATAAAATAATCAGTAGAGCTGTTGTGAACTTGAGAATATTAGTTTTTGTAATGCCTTTTCCACACCATAGTTAACCTACTTGATGGAAAATATATTATTAATTTTACACTATTAATAATATGAATGAATATGAAACCTTAAAATAAATAACCTCGTAATTAAGTTCAAAATTCTGCCATGATAATCAAGGGAATACGCACTACCTTTTAAATTCAATTATCTCGTAAATATTTGCAAGTAGTCTATGAAATATAAATATAATATACTTAAAACTGAGATACCTTACATTGCGAATACATTAGCACACATTAGTCTCGTTTGGACGCAGCTTTATAAAATTGTATGTTTTTGTAAACCAAATTCAATATTTGGCTTGCTTATAACGCATTATGAATCAAGCTGAACAAATATTAATTAACGAGTATTATTTCTTTTCGTCCATGTTGTTGATATAAAGAGGGTTAAATGGATGTTATTATTCAAACTCAACTCAAACATTCATTTATTCAATTAGACTACTATTTAGTAGCACTTTCGAATCGTCATTACATAGTATTTTAACATTTACCACCGATTCGGAAAGCAGTATCTATGGAGAAGAATCGGCAAGAAACTCCATAGTTGCTCTTTTAAATAATGTCAATAAATTTACATAATATGTAACTTATATCTACCTAACTACATAATATGCCAAAGAACTGTCCTGTGGTTTTTACGCGACAACCCTCCATGGGTCTTTATCGTCCATATATTCCTGAATACTGTAGTACGCTCTCTGAACTAGTACATTTTTTATGTAAGTTTTAAATTTAGTACTACTAAACTCTTTAATATTATGAGGAATTCTATTGTATAAGCGTATACCTTGACCCATAAATGAATTTTTAACTTTAGCTAATCGGAAAAATGGCATTTCAATTCTATTCTTGTTCCTTGTGCCATAATCGTGTCTATCTCCTACTCTTGTGTGTAAGTCAGAGCTTTTGTGTACATGCAAAATATTATTAAATATATACTGTGATGGTACAGTAAGGATACCAGTATTCTTAAAATGATCTCTTAGTGAGTCCCGAGCACGTAAATTATATATAGAGCGAATGGCTCTTTTCTGTAAGATAAATATAGTTTCTATATCTGCAGCCCTGCCCCACAGTAGAATTCCATAGGACATAATGCTATGAAAGTAGCTGAAATAAACCAATCTGGCCGTATCTTCATCGGTGAGATGCCTTATTTTTCGGACTGCATATGCAGCAGAACTGAGCTTACCTGCAGCGGTGTTGACATGGGCTCCCCACTGTAGTTTCTCGTCCAATGTTAACCCTAGAAATACAGTAGACTCAGTAGGATGCAATACCTCCCCGTTCAAGGTAATATCTCTGTTCAACTTTTTTACATTAGGAAGTAAAAATTCAACACAAGTGGTTTTTTTGGCATTTAATAATAAATTATTGGCAGTAAACCATTCAGATATGTGTAAAAGAGCACTGTTCACTTCGTCAACATTTGGGTCATGCCTATCCACATTAAAAATTAATGAGGTATCATCTGCAAACAGAACTATTTCACACCTATCCTGCAAATAATAGGGAAGATCATTGATATATACCAAGAACAAGAAGGGACCTAAAATTGACCCCTGTGGAACACCAATGTTAATTGACGCACCGCTAGAACGTTCTCCATTAACAACTACAGTCTGTATCCTATCATGCAGGTATGACGCTATGAGGTTCTGGGCTTTTCCTTTAATTCCATAGTGATTAAGTTTACGTAACAAAGTACAATGTTCAACGCAGTCAAATGCCTTGGAGAGGTCACAAAATATCCCTAGAGCATTTTTTGAGTTTTCCCATGCCTTATATATATGTGTTAGAAGTGCAACTCCAGCATCTGTGGTTGAGCGCCCCTTTGTGAAACCAAACTGTTTGGTGTGCAGTAAATTATTATTTGCAAAATGACTACTCAATTGGTTTAATATTAACTTCTCGAATACCTTACTTAATGTTGGTAAAATAGAGATAGGTCTATAATTGTTACAGTCTTCTTGATCGCCCTTCTTAAATAAAGGTATAACTTTACTAAGCTTTAGTAAATTAGGAAATGTACCATAGTCACAACACTTATTAAATATGGAAGCTAAATTTATCGCAATATTTTCTATTATATTATTAACTAAATTTACGGACATTCCCCAAAGATCACAAGTATTTTTAAGATTAAGCGTCTTATAGGCAGTAACAATATCATTAGCAGTTACGTGTCGTAATTCAAATAATGTACTGCACTCCGCAACATGGTCCCTCAAAAAGGTCTCTGCGAGTGCTGAAGACGAATTTAAACTATTAGTAATAGTAGCAGGGACACTACTGAAGAATTCTTCAAAAGCAAGCGCAACATCAGCACTTTTGTCAATAACCCTGTCATTATTTACAAGTTTTATGGTATTACTTGATTTGCTTTTACCCATTTCACCATTAATAATTGACCAAACTGTTTTAACTTTATTATCAGAGTCGCGTATTTTTTCTTTGATATACAAACGCTTTGCGGTGAAACAAACTTTTTTAAAAATTTTTGAGTAATTTCTAACATAACTAAGAAAAGATGGGTCTTTATTATATTGCTTCATACCATATAATTCATAAAGAATGTTCCTGCACCTATGTATACTAGCTGTCGCCCATTTACTAAATGGTAAATCCTTGGTAATATTTAAAGATTTAACTTTAAATATTTTTTCAAATTCTTTATGTACTAAATTAAAAAGATTTTTAAACATTTCACAAGGACTATTAGGATAGGATTGATCATTTAGTACGGGCAGGTTTTTATTAATATTATTCCTAAATTTATTAATGCCTTTTTTAGTTATAGGCCTAACATTAATCCTTTTAAATGTAGGTATGCAATCCCATTCAAAAACTACTTTCTGGCCACAGTGATCCGAAGTCAATGTATTGAGAATATTTTTCTCTAAACAGATGCAGTCACAGTATATATTATCAATACAAGTTGCAGAAGTAGGTGTAATTCGTGTGGGTTCGTTAAAAAGTTTATATAGATTAAATGACTGAAACAAATTAACAATTCGTGTAGCCGTTTGTGTTTGTAAAAGTAAATCAATATTAAAATCACCACATACTATAACTTTTTTTTTACTCCTGCTTAGACGCTTTAATATTTCTTCCATGACTGTCTCAAACATATTATAGTCACTGGAAGGGGGTCTATAAACGCAAACAATAATATAACGCTCCAGCTCCACACAGGACAGTTCAATGGTCCGTTCTACAGAAAGACTAACAATGTCAGTTCGTTCTTTACATTTTACACTATCATGTACAAAAATAACAGAACCTCCGTGAATAGCCTGTGTCCTAAAGTATATACTTTTTAATTTGTAATTTTCAATATTTACTAACGACTGACATTGTTTAAGCCAATGTTCTGTTACACAAAATATTTTAATATTGTTATCATTCAGAAACAATTCTATTTCTAACAATTTGCTAGCCAAGCCTTGAATATTTTGATGCACAATGGAAAAAGACTGCTTAGCTGTTGTCTTATATACTAGTTTAAATCTAGCTTAGGGCTAGATTGTCTGTCTACACTTAATCTAGGTTGATGTATAAAATTACTACTACATAAAATTATAGTAGATCGATGGTCTGATACCGAACATGTACCAGACTGGTTAATATTATATGCTATTAACATAGCAAGTTCACGCTTATATCTATATGGCAGATACACTGTATTCTTTGTCAAATATTGACTAGCTATCGACTATCGCTATCGACTATATTGACTAGCTTACCGCCCGCGGCTTCGCTCACTTTGTCTAAAACTCAATAAATTATATACTAAAACATCCTCTTGAATCACTCTATCTATTAAAAAAAACCGTATCAAAATCCGTTGCGTAGTTTTAAAGATTTAAGCATACAAAGGGACATAGGGACAGAGAAAGCGACTTTGTTTTATACTATGTACCTACTATTTAGTGATGATGCAACAGACAATGATGTGGTAACAACAATGTTTGTTTGTCCTTGGACAATGTCAGCGGAATCTTCGAGAAAAATTGTTTTTGTATCGCGTTACTTGATATTATTTATTATAACAGACCGCTTTTCAAGTACATATTGCAGAATAGTGTTAAAATATTTATGTATTTATTTAATTTAATAGTCCACTATATTATGAGGCCTGTGAAAAGCTCGATATTCCGATTTAGATATGGTCCATATTATGCGCATTTGAAATATCTGTATTTCAAATGCGGACATGAATTTTTATGTTTCTTCCGTAATCTAGCGATTATTGGAGATTCTTAAAACACGTCGTAAAATAATTTTAAATAAAGATATTTTAATGGATTTTAAACGCGATTTCAATTTTTAATTTCTAAATGTATAATACTCGCGTAAAATCAAACAATAGAAAACACTAATTTTAAATAAGATCACATATAGAAATGTATGTATTTTAAAATACAAATACTAGTATTCTATCTTTACAGATAGTCCATTGAAAAGTTACATTTGGGGTTGCATTTTTTAGAAGACGCAATTTTATTTTTTTGATGTGTAGGGGGGGGTTACCTGTGGGACAAGGGTGGCGACCCCAGAAACTTGGTGATAGCTTCACACTGACCCTCCCTACATATCAAAAAAACAAAATTGCGTCCTCTAAAAACGCAAGGTTAGGCCTAAAAAATGTAACATTTCAATGGACTAAGAGAAACACAAGACACAGATACATACCACTTCCAACAAGTTTGTAGTGGATAGGTCATGGGTTCAAGGAGACAAAAAATAAATAAATCGATCACAATACGCCGAGTTTTTTCTTCTTTCCATTCGGACAATTCTATATAACGGTATATTTAACACGATCAGCGGATATGAATGTATATTGCGACGTTTGTCCTCATTTAAGAGTCCAAAAAAAGGCGATCTCTAAACTTATAAAAATTTGGTCATTGTCTTTTAAACTTCTGAATTTTTTAGATCTTTTTTTATTGCTCTACGATATAGGACGATTGATATTATAGCTTTTTCCTTATATATTTTCTGAGAAATACATGGATAAACAGTAAACACACTATTCTATCACTTTAAGAGACTTTCAAACTTTTTACGCTTGTTTCGAAGATAATAAATAATAGGTATCATCATAATGTTGCAGTTTAACTATGTACCTCATCCTACGTAAAAAAGCCTCATATTTTAAAACCATTATAAATGTAAAAGATTACTTACGTAGATAAACCATAGTTACCTATATCACTATATGTAAATGGCACGTAATATCAGTCGATTTCGAAATTGCCGCCGGTTCCGCTCGCACCCAGCTTAATTCACTGCAATTGTTACTGGGCAAATAACAATTGAAGTGGAAATAATAAACTGTTGTATGGCGTTCATAGTACGTGCTGAATACCAGGTTACTTCATACCTGGTATGGGGTACGGAGCCCGTAAAAATGTCCGTTAATTATTTGTTGCCGAAAATTTTAAGGAGGGTAGTTTGAAAGCAACACGTATTGGATGTCACGTCAAGAAGTAGCTAAACGGAATTATACTGGCACATTCAATGATATTATAAGCAGGTACAACTTCGAATTGTGCCTAATTAGCCACATTTTACTAGTGTTGTCTCCTTTTCGCTCACGATAGTTGAATGAAGCCATCTTACTTTGAGGTCTAATCGTCTGTGCGAGAGTGTGCCGTTTTTGAAGATCAAATGCGGTTTTGGTAACTTATCTACCCTTTTTTAATTAAAAATATCACTGGGCACATGTGCGAATGTTCATTATAAGTCACGATTGCCACACTACGTAGCTACATTTATAGACTTTTAGCGTAATAAATCAATTTCATAATTCTTATAAATAACCGGTCTTCGGAAGTGAATGTTTTCCCATTTAACTGTTAACTAACAACTTTTTTCATTGAATTAATATCGAATAAGTATATAGATATGGCAGTGAGAGTGACCACATTTAGTTTACTTCTTCAATTTCAATATAGACGGAAATTGGATTTTCAATAGTAGACGAGCGATTTCTTTTCAATTTATATACGTGCTTCCTACATCTCCAGTGCCGGAATAATTTAAGGAATACATAGTTAGTGAAGAAACAACAAGGAAAATAAACAAAATCAGCGACATGTGATATTTACTAACCCGCACTATTGCCTACTAGCGTGTACGATTCTAAACTTTCGTGAGACGAGGCATGTGTCAGTAGCATCAAATATGGTCTGTAGATGGTTATAAGCTTATATTTATTAGCCTGCAAAGTAAATGTTAAGACATTATTTCAATAACATGTTTTTATTGCGTCGAACGTTATTGTTAATTACGTCATAAATTTTACGCATTTTATAGCAAATTAAATTTATATACTAACTATCCAATTTTCAAAGCAAAAATAAGTATTAATTATAACTAATTAGATAAATTGTCCAAGCTCTGAAACCATATATCCAAGACCACAAATTAATACATATTTGACAGTTATCCATACGGCTAATTCTCTCACCGCAAAATTTACCGCAAAAAAAAACTTAAAAAAAAAAATTTTTACCAAAAAAAAATTTAAAACAATCTAAACCATACAAGTAAGTATCAGTATTTTTATATGTAGTTTGCACATTAATCCAATAATTCACTAAGCCCCGAGGTATTGTAGTATAAACTTGTTCTAAATCCACAAGGTCGCCGGTAACGGGATGTCGCACTGCTTCGACACACATACTTAAATGTTTACAATGCGACTCCATTGACGCAGTGTTCTGTAAATGTTCCGCACTTTCGTCGGCTAAAGAGTGGTTCAATTTTAGCACGGAATAGAACGTGGGAGGGAGTCATTGTTCGTATGTAAATTGTTTTTTTCACGTATATAAATGCGGTGTTTGGTTTTTATGTAGCTTTAAAGCTGTCAAGTTATTTGCTTTTGTATATTTTTGGAGAAAGAAAATTGTATTGCACTGAGCGAGTAAAAATAAATAGGTAGATACTAAAATAGATGACAATTGAAAGGTACAGTACTTGAAAAAATGAAAACAAAGCAAGCCGTAGGAGTTTCCATCCAAGATTCCAGTTTTATTTTTAGAAAGTTGTAAAGAAAGGGATAATATAAAAGCACAACGAGGCATTTATATTTTATACCTTTTCATGTAAAAAGAACCTCAAATAATACCTGAAATTTCTAAATGTTGAAACCGGATTACCACTAATAATCCTTCGATCCGACCACTCGATAAGCCCTTGAAGAGAGTCTCGTTAAAAGTAATTTGGCAATTCAAGAAGACCCCTAACTGCTGAGTATGTTATTCGATACACAATGGCTTTTCTTGTGAGCGTACCTTGTAAAATGTAATACAACAATTACATTGGACGCCGTCATGTGAAGATAGGGATATTTTAGCTGACCATCCAGAGCTTTCAAACTATCTATTAAAAAGATCATTTTTTATTCTTCTGATACTAATTGACGTGACATACATTCTTGTACAGCTATGATTGTCGGGTAATTGTTAACGTTTTGAATTAAACATCGCTTCTGTCTATTTCTACTCGTACTATTTACCGGAGTCAAGGCTACTGCCAACTTCAATTGTACGTCGTATTTGTTTCCCATAGCTACAATAGAAAGATGTAAAAGTAAATGTTACATATCCGTAGAGCTCAAGATTTGGTTTTAATGGTCATTTATTTCCTTGGCATACTATTTGGTTTTTCCAGTTAACCTTTATTCAATCATCAATTTTGTAATTAATTGAAAAGTAAAGATAAAGATTAAATTTCCTTCAAGATTTCTAGAAAGATGAGAACTTTTTCATATAAAAATAAGAAAACCTGTCTTTTTTTGAAGGGCGTTGGTATTGACATTGTAATATTTAAAATTTATAAAGTTTCCGAATACACATTCCAATCAAGAAAAGGTAACGAGATGATGCCAAAATTCCAAGGATAATAAAAGTAGTACTTATAACAAAAGTAGCGTTCTGTCGCCATGGTCGTTGGAATTATCAGGTGATGGAAAACCGATATCGGTCACCAAGTGTAGCGCCTGACCACAGAATAGACTATAGCTTTGTTAAGATCGTTATAAATTTAGTCTAGGTGTAAACTATACGTGTAGATGGGTATTGAGCATCGATTCTCTCTAAATATTATGCCTCTAATGGATGCAAACCCCTCATTTAATTTAAAAAAAGCTTTAGTATAGTATAAAAGCAGAACAGTAAAACCCACAACGTTCAAATAACTAGATTACTTTCCGATCCAGGCACTAACGCCGCGTGCATAATTAACACACAGACTAGGCAATGGCCGATTTAAATTAGTTATTTCAGTTCTAGATAAGGATTCCTGGACACGCAACTTCCCATTGCAATTAACGTGTCTCAACTATAGGACTGGACTTTGATCGGTCACTCAGGACAGATTGAGGTTACTGATGATGCAATGTCTATATGGATGATTGTTCCATCTGGTTGGATTTCTTCTGGATATTCCGAAAATTTAGAGCACGTGCTGTCTCATTCCTATTCAATGCTAGGTCTATTTGCATCCCTGTCCCGTAAATGACGCAACGGTATGCGCCAGTGTATTAAGGGCCTTAATGTAATTTTCCTAAACTGAGCAGTGAGCAGTATAATGCGGCCGGGGAGCTAATGCATTGTGAGATCGCTTGTTCCGGCGTTTTATTACCATTGATGAGAGCATCATTATGTTACGTGTTCTTTAAATTAACCTATTTTGTAACGAATTTTGTTAACAGTTGTTGCAATTTAGATGAGTGAAATTATTAACTTTTGAACACAGTTATTGTATGCGATGTGAATTGACGTTCATCATGTTCACCGTTCCGGTTGTAGGAATCGGACATGTTATTTTTATACGGCGCCAAATGGATCCTAGACATTAGTCAATATACACAAATATTTAAAAAGAAAAATTACGCGTTCATGTTGGCCATTTGACACGTATGCATATTTTTAGAATTTATTTTTATAGGGACATAAACTTTTAATGATTTAGTATTAAGATACATCAAATCCATACTAATATTATAAATGCGAAAGTAACTCTGTCTGTCTGTCTGTTACTCAATCACGCCTAAACTACTGAACCAATTTGCATGAAATTTGGTATGGAGATATTTTGATACCCGAGAAAGGACATAGGCTACCTTTTATTGCGAAATATGTACCACGGGCGAAGCCGGGGCGGACCTCTAGTAAATAATATTCCCACATTCAACCTACGGCCTTCGCGCTGAATGCAAATGATTTTACCATTATTTAACGATTGCAAATTCCTTAACCCAAGTATAACCGTGAAATGACGGATAACGACGCTCATTCTTAGCCCATAACCGTCGCAAAATTGAGATAAGCCCGCTGCGGAAAGTATGGTGCTATCTGTACAGGAAATTCACACTTTATACGAACTTTTGGCCTTTTAGAGACGCTAGATGAGTTTACAATGTTCTGTGTATATCTAAGATAGTTTATGATTATACAAGATTGAGTAAAAATGTGGTAAGGAAAAACTGAAATTATATAGGTATATCTGTTTCATTGGGGTTAACGTTAGACTTAATGTCGCTTGAAAGTTATGTTTGATTTTCAAAGGGATTTGCTATTTCAGATGTAAACTGATGATGAATTGATGAGATATAAGTATATATTACTTATTAGACATTTTTTGTAAAATGCTGTTATTCGACTCAAATGATAAAATTTGTAAACATTTGCAGGTTTAGATATTAGGATGTTATTCATAAAATCACAAAAAAAGTGTCTACGTTATGTTGTTAATCGTATATAAAGTTCGGCTTTGCTATGTTTTTACATAAAAAAGCAATACATCGTTTACCAAGTTCTGCTCTTGACACAAAATTGGACTTTGGTTATTTCTTCGTCAAAGCCATAGCTCGAAGATAATGCCAGCTAAGCGCTTGCAATTCCATCGTACAGCGTAAACACAACTTTTTGTTCGCGTTTTCTCTCGCCATGGAAATTCTACTGTTTCAGTTATTTTTAATACATTTGCTCTCTCATGCTTGCATCTTTAATGCTTTCTTAAAATTCACGCCTTTGATCATGATGATGATATTTTGTGCAAATAAATAATTATGAACTATACTATACCCATATAATATAAGAAAGTGATCCCCTTTAAGTGTTTTGTAATCTGTGTTCAGTATCAGAGTTCAGTATGGATGTAAAGATATTGAGCGATACAAAAATAAAAATAATCAATTAATAACTGTTTACATAGTACTAACAACTAAAAAATCATACTCTACCTACTCACTACTATATTAATAATCTGCCAATTTATGACTGGAAAATAGGATGTTAACGTATTATTTTAGAACTTATCAGCACAGTAGGTATCGCAAAATGTTTTAGTACACTAAGCGGCGTTGTTATCTCAATTCTCAATGTTAGTACTTGGGAAGCTCTTTACGCTGATACGAAAATTATACTTGTATTTTAGTGTTGTGAATAGATTATTATAAATGTATGAGGAGTTGCGTGTTATTGAGAATTTATACTAATAGAATTAACATTTTTATTATTATTTAGAATTAAAGTTTTTATAGTAAAAAATTAATGACAAATTATTAGTTATTGCGTAGGGAGGGAAAGATAGACAATTTAATATTGATAATGATTATTATGATGATTTTAAATTTACGTTAACTTTAATATAATTGTTTAGAAAAATTGCTTGAATTGTTGCTAATATGTTTTAAAAGAACCTGATAAAAGCAATTCTTTCTTATCAATATTATTTATAACGACTTGGTCAAGTGACAAGTCATTACCCTAAAATTTAAACTCCATATAGATGATAATTATAATCAAAAGCATATTAACCAGCGCTGGCATTAAATTGGATTGTATTAATAGTTGCATTACCTTGCATTCTAATTAAACTATTATCGTCAATGTTACTATGCGATCGGCAACGCTATGTGACAGGTGACTTATATGCACTGAACAGACACTAAAGAATGCCTGGGATTTGAATATGACCATATGTTGAATACCTAAATGCCATGTAACAAACAAACAATTTTTCTTACAAAAAAGTACTGGTTCTTCCGAAAATGCGTCAAGTTGGTGTTAATCTGGAGATTGGTGTAAGCTATTGTTCGCTTTCAAATCCACAGATGAAGCTACTTTGTGAAAGTAAACATAAAAGACTGTAGGTAATTAAATAATACTTAAAATTAATTACTGATATCTTTGCGAACAGCTATAATATATGGCATTGATATTTGCGACCGTTTTATCTTTTTGTTCGTGAAGCAGCCAGTTAGTCAGACATAAGTTTATGATAAGGTTGTAACTTAACATGTAACGCATAGTTTTAATTAAATAACCTTTTAATTTTAAAATTATTTTTTAAACAAAACCTACAATATTATTAGTGCTCATAGTTTGTCAGCTTGACTCTTCTTTGTTTTCTTACGGTATTGAACAGGGAAAATGAATAAGATTATAAGAAAAATATTTTAACGAAACACTGACGAGTTTAAAATTTGTAACCTGCATTTTATCATGATTAGAAACAGTATGCTGTGGGAAAATTTAAACTAGTAGTACCTATTTTATTAGGTTAACTAACTTTGGTTCACACTCAACAAATACATACTAAATACTTACTTAACCTATTGCCCTAATGACATAACGAATTTAATTGCTTTACATGACCTACATCGCAAAATACCTCCACCAAACTAATGTTGTATTTTTTGGTTTCAGGTAAGAATGACGTCTACCAGGTATTCTTCATAATAACGTAACCTTCACCATCAATTACCAAAATATTTCTTCCCAAAAAATAAGAATAGGTACAGGACAATACGCTATTATAAGAGTGCGTTAATCTGATTGCGGCTTTTCTACAGCTTATCTTATTCCATTTGGAATGGAATATTCCATTCAGCGTCAGCCGCAGACGATTACTTCTGAGGTAGTGACATGAGGCGGGCTCCGAAGACCACATAAATAATCGAGAGCTTAAGAGTTCAGCCCTAAGGGTGTATAAGACTGAATATAAACGCAGCCCTCGAGGGCTCCATTGAAATGATTACGATTGGTGAGATACGCATCTTTGAATTGATATTGTGTGATTATGTTCTGTGCAATATCTTTATGTTTGGAAACGGAATTCTTAAAGATTTGAATTCACTTTATGATGTAGGCGTCTTGTTTAATTATTTATTTTCCATTGTGATGAGCTGCGCTTTACGAATTATCATATTAAAATCAAGTAGATTCGCTTTACATTCATAAATTTTGATTTAAAATCTGTAATGTTCAATATTTTGTTGACATAAATGTAACTTACTAATACAGCTTACGAATCAGATTCAAATTAAAATTAAAACATTTCGATGCCATAAAAATTAAACCAACGAATGCCCTCAGTAATGAGAAACAACAATTTCCTAACAAGAAAGCATTTAATTATAATTAATCATCCAAAATAATGGCCGAAGATATCGCGATCGTTTTGAAATTTCACTCTGGCTAATTCGCCTCGTCCCTATTAGGGACGTTCATTAGAAGTCGGTAATTACGCCGCTAGAATCTTGATAAGCTCCGACATCGTTGGACACAATTCAAAGGGCCCAAAACATACGTTCCTCGAACCTCGATCACGAGATAGTTCCCATATAAGACACCCCCAGGGCCGAAGTTATCGCGAGAGATAGTTCTGCTCCTTCGCCTCCGTGCGATGAATTAATTCGCCATATGAACTGGAGTCTGGATCGCAATAAAGATACCGCCTCAGTCTTTCTACAATATAATCGGTTTGCCGAAGTCGCCGATAATTCGTCGTTGGTTTATGTGGCCACATGCTAATTTGTCAAAATTCTCGATCATAGATAAGCCGTTGCCTCGCTTTCAATACTGCAGGATAGATAGAGATAGCGATGATTCTTAAATCAGTCTCTTAAGACTGCGGGCTCGTGAAATGTTGTGTCGGCGAACAAATTTACGGCATCTGCCCTGAACAAAGAGAATTCAATGCCGTTTGAGATACAGGAGCCTAGTATGTGTGATGTATTGTGGAGAGAATACTCGATACGGCTCGGGGACATGACATCTTTAATGCTGATATGATAATTCCGTTATTTGCTATTTTCTCGAGTCAATTGCCGCATTAAATGTCCTTCAGCTAATATTTTATTGATTGTTTCTATTTGTGTAGGTACCACGGTGTGTCATTCGCAAACGAAATAAGTACAAACTCACGTTCCTTTACAATTGACAGAAAAAACCGTAGTTATTGATAACGCAAATAACGTAATCAGTGAATAGTAGTTTGTACAGAAAAGTTAATATAAAGGTCTAAATTTTTGTACTGTATTAATATCCATTTTAAAGGTAGGTATACGTTTTTATCAGTATAACCCCCGGTGGCTTTTCATTATACGAACAGCCTTCACTCAAACACCGTTTTGTTTCGGTTAAACGTTGCGACGCGATATCAACGGAAATATTAAAAACGTATGCGAAACAAACAATAACTGGAGGGTGAAAGTTTTTCCGCTTCGGAATCACTGTTGCTATTCCGGCACATGAGGGGGGAATAAACACTCACTTTGAACGCAGGTATTATCTCGAGGTATGTAGACTTTTGTTAGGAGGATCTGGGTAAGCTCGATTTGATGATGCTTTGGATGTTTTGGTGATAACATTATGATCGTTTGAGCTAAAATGTTTTCTAAATGTGGTTACAAAAGAGCCATTTAATTTCATGAACTAACTTTGCTGTTAATTACTAATATTATCTGTCTACCGTAGTAATCGATATAAATTTATAGCAAAGTGTTTAATTTATAATAAATGAATTACATACCTACGCATTAATAATTACGTTTAGCATTATAATTCATATAAAATAGGTTCACCCTAAAAACATCATTGTATCAGTAAATACGAACCTGGTATAATTAGATTTTACAGTATAATATGGAAAGGGAGATTAGGACACGTACTTCGATAAAAATTCTGTCCCTTGTCACGTTGTATAATGATTTTGTCGTGTTGACACCCACATCAGCTTAATAACATTATGAGATTTTATGTTTTCGATATTATGATCACATTATGAGCGTAATCTTTCATGTTGTTGAGGATGGAATATTTGAATAATTTTACATCACGCAGAAGAAAACTTGAGATATGGTAATGATGAACTTTGTATTACCGAAAGTCAACTTTATATGTATTTACTGTTTTATTTTTACGAAATGTACATTACGTGTGAAATTTAATTGATACTAGGCTTGAAATAAAATAATGTATGTTGTATTAGAACGAACATAATCCAAGTTAGAACCTTATCATTGAAAACTGGACGAAAGTTTGTCTTTTATCGTTTCGTCTCCTTGTCTCATAGATTTGTGTTATTGCACTATTTTTTCTGTAGTGTCTATTAATAAGTTGTTGGAAGCGAAAGTTAGTTACTACCAAGACGTTAGTATAGCAATTGCGGTTAATCTCCTTCAAGTGTTTAGCGCTGAGCACTCTTGTTATGGCGCTTAGAAGGGTCATTAACGTTTTTTCTTGTTCCCACCATATTGTTTGTGTAATTTGTAATAATTAGAGTTGAGAAGTGTTTGTGATGTTGCCCATTTATCTGAGGCTCTAATGTTTGCTTCAGAAATAAGTTGCACGAAATAGGTACCTACTCTGTGTTTTCTCTGAACAGATGAAAAGTTGTTTATTTTAGTTTGGTGGGGTCGAAGTTTATGAAATAATTTTTCTCATTTATTCTGGCGTAACACTCATGGATTCCATGAATAATGTTGTATTACTAATATTAATTTATTATCAGTGAATATTAATACAAGATTGTCAATTAGATAATATTGATAAATATAGCTAATTTCCTTCGTAGACCTATAAATACACACAAATCTATAAAATGCTACTTACATAAGCCCTGCGCAATATTTTCTTGGTGAGAACGTATGCCACTCATGCTTTTAATTGATCATTTCATTTCCACTTACTTAACTTTCTTGTGGTCATATTTGCTCTCCGGACTTTACATTCCGATCTTTAAGTTTCAAGGAAGAGTAGGTATGCAACAAAGTATGAATTCTAATAAGACGTCCGAGGTTGCGCTCTTTTTTGTTTTAATACCATTTTAATTTCTCGAAACCAAGTTGCGGCTCAGTCAGGTTTATTCAGTAATAAAGAACTTTTAATTTTTTAATCGCAGCCGCCTTTAGTTGAAAGCTGCCGATTAAAAAAGTATGGGTTTATCGACAAATGCTTATCCATCGTTCTTTTCGTTTCGGCCGAGCCAATTTCTTTCTGTAAATAAATGAGTCGCAAAGATAACGTCTTTCTTTATCTCCTTTAAGTGAATGCTCGTTGATGAGAAGTTTTCTTAATGAAATACTCTGTGCTTGAGTTTACATTAAACATTACCCCCTGTCGCGATCTGTCCCGCTTCGTTTATCGAATTATCTTTATTGATGGTTCTTGCATTTCCAATTTCACTTCGTTTTTATTACGGGATGAATATATTTTTTTTTGTATTATAGGATTGTGATATATTTCATAACGGTATGCTGAAATTTCGCACTTTGTGTTGAAGTATAACAGCTGTTTTTTAGATTGCGAATTCTTAAGTGTTTTATAGGCCAGGTGGCTTTGTCGAACGCGTACAATTTCTGTTTTCTTAAAATATCACGATCTCATGCTCTACAAGTCCAAAAGACGCATTCACCAGGGCAAAAGGGACATCCCTTTGGCTTCTTCAAATTGTTTTTACCAATTGTCAATTTAACCCGAAATTAAGGTTCTTGTGACAGCAGCATGGTATGTCGTCACGTCGCTTAATAAATCATTCCTTTGGCTGTGAAGCATTAATCATGTATTGTTGCGTGCTGAGGCGGCCCAGTGCCTCACATATATTATACATTAACAAATGAGGATGGGTATGTTTACGTTTTTCTTGTTATCATTGTTCGTGGCTCGTGCATTTATGATGTAGGGTTTTAGTTAAATTTTAGGTGGACGCATTTTTGGTACTGGGCTGTATTTTATAGGGTGAAAAGATGATATGAATGATGATAGCGTTTATCGTGTTTATTTTTGTTGCTATTATCCAAAAGATGTTAAGTATTGAATGCGGGAAAAATATTTCAGAATACTTAGCGAAAATTGATCCGTTTCAAAAATTTTCGTAATGATCCAAGTGATTTTTTACAAACTTACGATTGATTAAAGAATTTATCTATTTACTTTAAGCTAAAACGGTAGGTAAAATTAATAATAAAGTGTTACAGCATATTTATAAAATTCATAGCCACTAACGAAACAATTATTAAGATCATTAACAGTTTACTAGCAAGTCATGGGAACTGATAACGTCATATATAATGGGCATTGTTCAGCGTAACACAGAGCCTCGGAGACACGGGCGCAGTTCGAGAACGTTGATTGATTGTATAAACTTATGGCGCATGTGGGATCGTAATGCGGTTCCTCCGGTGCTTCGCCCGGTTGCGGGAAATTGAATTTTACTTTGTTTTGCAACTATACGACTGGAACGCGAATTTCGATGGCGTCCTAGGGAACGATTGTTGTATAATACAATTGGGGATACATTATTATGTGTAGACTGGAGACGTATCAATACTATTGGAGATGCATTATCGTGTGTAGACTTGTTCGTTTTTGGGAAGTCGATAAAAGAAAAGAAAAGTACACCAAGCGAAAAAATGTATGATGTGAAAATATATTACACACAATCGAACGAAACGATATAAGGTATTTTCTTCTATTTTCATTTAAATGCTTCTATGTAATTCAGTGGTAAATAGAAGTCAGTTATTATTATCTAGAGAAAGGAGAATTTTGTTGAAATGTTCTTGCTAAAGAACTATTTTTCTTTATCTCTCCTATTAGACTAGTACTCAGGACGGAAAATTCAAATGACTGAATAACAATTATGTATTACGATCTCGGTAAAATAACCAAAATTTCTAAGAACAGAACAATCTTATTTAAACTTCTTGAGTGTCCTCTTGACTACGCTACGGAATAACATCGCGAAGAATGTTATTTGTTCTCATAAAAATAGCAAGTACTTTAGGTTTAATTAAACGTAAGGCAAGAGGCTCTTATGTAGCCGTTTATTATTGAATTCGTGCCAAACACTCGGCTTTACAATTTTCAATGAACTCATTTCGTTAATTATGAATCCTACACTTAACTCTTTGCTTTTAATTGCTGATAGCGCAAAAAATGTAAGGATTTTCTAAGGATGCGCGGCGGCCTCTTTGTAAGCTGTTTTTCTCGGCTCGATAAATTGTGGAATTATTAAATAAGAAGACTTAAGCTGTTTATCCTCTTCGTGGAAGTATTAGTGTTTTATACGAAGAATAGGAGTTAAGCATGTCTTCAAATAAAGCAGAAATTCGTTCGCACGAGGTACGTTGGGATAAGCGGGGATTATGATAAACCGATGAATTTGGAGTGAAAAAGAATGCACATTTTAAATCACGTTATATCAGGGAATTGTGTTAGCATCTATTTTTCTTTCGCTAAACACACTTCTAATAATAAATGAAGAAGGAGGTAGGTACTTGAGAGCACATAGACGACTCCAATCTGAAACTTTGAACAAAATTGTTTATTGAAAAGTACAGACGAAGTTCTTTATTAAAAGCCACATCACGGAGTCCCCGAAGTTTATTGACCATCGCAACTCCGACACCCAGTCGCGCCTTTGTGAAACTAACTCAGTAAAAGCTATAGCCTCTGAGCCTCTTTTTCCCATTTTATTGCTAAACTTTCTTCATACGTGCCTAAGAAAATCGCGAATGGTCTTAAAATTTCATACGCCGCATGACCCCACTTCAAAGCACGGAAAACTAATTTATGAAGTTAAATTAACTTAAACGGATTTTATGAAAGCGGTTAAATTGCTGCAGTTTTGAGAACGGTCTTAACGACTTAGTTTTATTGGTCTTAAATTACTTTTATAAATTTTAACTTTGCCTTTGACGTTGATTTGTTTTGGCTATAAATATTTCTATTGTACATACACTAATAAGAAACATGCACAGCAAGATTAAAAACTGTGAATAAGCTTTATTTAACCTTACTCGTTTTAGTTTAATTATGTAAACAAGCCTATAATCATAACCAAAAACATCCCGCCAAAAATACCAGCGTCAGGAACAAATGAAGTTAGTTTTTAATTAGCACAAAACTGAATCTCGCGCGGCTCTTTTGTTAAATTAAATCCGCGCCCGGCGAGGGAAATCTTAAACACTCAAGAAGATATCTCGGTGAGGCTGGGCCGCGTGTTTAAGCCAACTTAATGTTTCGTTGGCATGTTGCCTGAAGATTGGAATTGGTACAGCCGGTGCAGCTGCGTCCGTGGCCGAACAACGCACGTGCTTGGCATTATTTGATTTCAAGAGCCTACGTTTCAAATTCGAGCTACAATGTGCCTTGCCTTGTCCGTCTAGACCCTTAACGATGGTGCTTTATGATGTATGGCGCATTCCACTAAGCGATGGGTAGTTGTATGGTATATTCTGTAGTTTATTATCAACTTTCTCTATAAATATGGTTGCAATTAGACATTCCTTTCTCTTGAAATATGTATATATAAGGTTACGGCACATCTTAACGATTACGAAAGGTAAGGTAGTGGAATTTGCATTCATATTCTTTTTGAACTAGAATAATAAAGTAGTAAATTACTTAAGCAAACATGATAAAATTCAGCCAGAAGCATGCTATTATAATAATTCTGTAAATCAATGTTGTTACTAGGTACTTACTAATCTCTTTTATCAGTCGCACTCCTCATTTTAGATATTTTATGAGTGTGTTTTAGTGCAAATTCTCGTTTTTAATAGTGTTTTGTTGGAATGCGAAAGCGTACATTAAGCTAAAGTGGCTTGCGCCAGTTTTGGCAATGTGCCTAATAATATCCAGGGTTTGGTAGTTCTAATGCAGTTGTATCAGCCCACCATGCCATTTATCCTGTTTATATCCTGCGCATATTCCAGCGATATTTGCATCTAAGTTCACTGAAATTACTCATAATGTAGATAAAATGTTATTGCTAATGCTTTAGAAGTCTTAGAAATATTATTAGTTTTCTATAACTATGCTCAATCAAGAAATGTAGACACGCATGTTGTTTAATTTAATTTAGGGCAATGGCCTTAATACCAATCGATTTGAGATAGGTACTTTCCTTTTTTTATTCGTGTAAAAAAACTATCTTCCATATTTAAATATTATAAAATATACCGAATTAATAAAAAAAACTCGAGCTATCGATATTTTTGACCATAAAGTGTATGGGTGTTAAACAAGTGCAAACGTTTATTATCTCTGAAGACGTCTGCAAGAACAGACGTGTGTTGTCTGTAAGTAACAGAACAGCCTCTGTATGCAAGGCGTCGTGTCGACACCGTGCGCTAATTGCAGCTAGCGTCTCGAGACGTTTCGATAGCCCTTTAACTAGACTAGACCAATTAAGGGCGGCCCGAATACATGACCGTATGAGGTTTGTGAATTTGCATTTGTTAGCAGTGAGGTTTGGAGAATACTATTGGGCTTGGTAGTGCTGGGAATTTGTAAAAATGGTTTAGGTTTTCTAAAGTAAGATGGTTCTTAGTTATGTTCGGATAAGTGGGGAAGCTCTACTATGTAGTTACGAGTGAAATAATATTATAATATTTATTTGAAACTAGCGGTCCGCCCCGGCTTCGCCCGTGGTACATGTTTACGTTTTCTCTACATAAGAACCATCCTCGTACTTCAAGGAATATAATAAAAAAAGAATTAACGAAATCGGTTCAGCCGTTCTCAAGTTATGCGCTTACCAACACATTTTGGGATTCATTTTTATATTATAGATGTCACCCATATTCTAGGAACGGTAAATTGTTCCATCTATTACATCCATCAAACCAAATAGTAAGGACGGAAGGATCTATAAAGTAAAGGTACCGTCAATAATAGGATTTGTATTTCAATAGAAAAGCGATTGAGTTTATAGTTAATTAAATGTCATTTAATTTCCCTAATAATGATAAAGATAATCTGACTTTCAGCCAAACTCACTGATTCAATTACTTACATAGATTAACAGCAATAATGAATTGTTTACATATGGAACGAATTAAATATTATCACAGTAGATAAGTACGACCACATTGCCCCATTGAGAGTATCGCCAAAACTAAATTACCATTTACCAAATACATAGTAATAACCTTGCGTTGAAATTAATTTTCACTAACAATTATTCAATAACTATCTACCCGTAGATTACCCGTAGATATCTATATAATACGCTTATGAAGCTATGGGAGGTCGCTAATGTGATGACGAAATTTCTCAGAATCATTTACGCTTTCTCTATATGGTAGGTACATGAAAATGTGTGCGTAAAGTTTCGCACTCGCAAAGTGAAGCTCTTCGAGTACGTAAGTTTGTATTGGAATTTTATCCTAATTACACGAGGTGTAAACTCAACGTTGAAGTAATTACACCATCTGTAATACGATAGCTTCCAACATACGTATTTCGTTTGCATCTTTATTTACTATAATATGTAGATTAAATTTATGAACCAAAAATATGGTTTGTGGATTGGCAAGCTGAGGATATTCATCTCACTTTAATATGACAGCAATGAAAGAATCAGTCCACCACGTGTGTTACTTCAATCAATAGAGATTTACTCTTAATAAAATCGTTTGAACTAACTGCACTAAAAATTGCTCCGTTATAAAAATTCCCTGGTACCTAATCATGCGACGATGTCACACGATAGTCGACATGTTTCGTGCGCTTTGAGGCAAACTATTCACTCAGTGCCCGAGTGCTCACTCAGACGGTATATTAAATTCCTCCCTGAGCACGGAGCCGACTACATTATGCACGCTAACACGTCCTCAGACCTTATAAGTTGAGCACTTTCTATGCCTTTTCATTGTCTCTAGACGTCGTGAATTCAAAGACCTGTGATTGTGGATTGAGACTATTTTGTAATTTAATTAAAGATCGGGTTATACGCAGAGATTTCAACTTTTTTGGAGCGTTTAGTTTAGAATACAAATTGTAAATTTCTGTTAAATTTTATTGTGCTCCATTGATTGAACATCTAGTCATCTGTAGGTATTTTAAATTAGACGATCGAATGCTGGTTAATTCACTAGCTGAAAATGTCCCGGATAGCGTGTTTAACACTCGTACATGTTCATAGACTATTTTTCATTTAAAGTGGCGAATAAGCAAAATAGAACATATCCAGAATTTGAGAAACATGCCATGAATCGTTTAAATCAGCACTGGAATAAACGACATGTACGAAAACTAAAAGAAAATAATTTCACAAATACTACAACATTGTGTACGAAAATTCCTATTACAGTAGAACTCCAATTATCCGAATTAATGGGGACCGGGACCCATTCGGATAATCAAATATTCGGATAATCGGATTTTTAAAAAAACATTGCCATTGGAGACAATAAAAGCTACGTTTTGATATTGCACTATCTTTTTAATGAATTAAATGAAAGAAACATGAAATTTTCACGTTTTAAATATAAATAAAATGTACTTATGTACAAGTTTAGAAATAAAAATCGCTTCGCGGGGCCGGGGGGAAGAATAATAGCGCACTTAGACTTTTTTTGGACAATTTTTTGTGATTCGGATAATCGGCGATTCGGATAGTCGGAGTTCGGATAATTGGAGTTCTACTGTAATACAAAAGTATAATAAGAAAAAAAGGTAAATAAATAGTTCCAAAGTACCAGGATATCAGAAATGATTAGCAGCACAGCTCCACAGAGGCGTTCGCGTCACACTGTGAGCCCTCGGGAGTTACGAGTTAGGAGTAGGTACATACAGCACGTACGGCCGCAGGGCATTTATATCGGTTTGCTTGACAATAGTTTATTGCTTCTGTGACTGCTGGAGACGCTTTGTTGAGCTTTTCTTTTAGATAAAACTTTGGTGTGGAATAGATGACTTGGTCGACAATATTTATGTCGACCTTACGCCCTTACATTCTGTACATGCTTAATTAGAGATTAATATAATAAAATGAAGTACTTTCATAAAAAATCATTTAATCAAATCCCATGCTTGATAATAATGTCCGAATGATGTGCTATTTTGACTACATATTTAAACTAGATTTATGTAATACCTTCTTAAATTTCCCATGCAACCTTGGTAAAAATCACTAGTGTTTCCATTGCTCTACAAATGTATAGAAAAGCTCATAAGTCTTATGTTAGTATTAAAGTGTAAATACAGTCACCGCACGTAATAGTAAAATGTGACAAAATTTGGTTGAGAACGGCGCGGTATCTAAATCGCTAGAGCGCACGGTATGAATAAGAAATAATGGCGTACAGTTATCTCTAAAGTATTTTCACTGCATTCGCCGTGTATTGTAACCGAACATGACAAAATATTGAGAAATTACGTGTCTGAATGCACAATTTTACCCTCTTTACAGAGTTCGCGAAAGCTCCCGGGAAAATAGCGATTTTACATAATGTGACCCTCGAGACGAAAGTAGGGGATTCTGCATTTGACCGTTAACTTTTGTAATATGTTATTTTTTCGATATGTCACACATTTTTCTTCACATTGCTATAGCTGGTACGTTTGCTAAAATAGCATTTAAAAATTAATGGTTAGTTAATAGTTATCAAGTTCATGGTTTATCAGTCATGCCATATAATATGCGGTAGGTACTTCGTTAGGTAAAAAACAATGTGCGCCATAAGGCAGTTAAAAGTTTTATGTATTTTTTTATTAACCACTAAATTCCGCTACATTGATTGGTTGCCTTACATTGTAACCAACATTTAGGACTCGATAACAGCGAAGCACGTGTCAGCTTTATTTAATAAATATTATAAAATGCTGAATCGTGAAAGCTCAGCGTGATAACTCAGCGAGGAGTTATCGTTGAGCGTAGCACAAGAGTCCGCTGACGATGACACGATCTAATAGAAAATTTTCATATTCATAAGAACGAGGCAGATTAGCATATAAAACGAGCGAACCCCCCTGACCCCGCGTTCGAGTGCCTACCTTGTTTTCTATTCAATCTCCTTGTAAGAAGTAAGACGTTAACTAAGTCCTTTGAGAAAGGTAAGTATGCGGAAAATTGCGTGCATCGATTTTGTACGTGCGTACAATCATTTTGTATAGGATATTATCGTGCTCTGAATGTTCTAAACGAAAAATTTCTCGATCTTTAAATATTATCGTTAATTTATTCACATTATCATCATATCATATTGGAATTTTTACTGAGTAGTTACCTTATAATTATCTAGAGTCTAGACCAAAGGGGAGATAGAATTATCTATTAATTTATGTTTGGATTAATTTAGCTCCCCTAGTCATACTAGTTACATTCGAATTATTACAGATTTCCTAATAAGCCGCTGAACTAAAATACATATAGGTACGCAAATCAGAAAAATATGAAACTACCCATAAAACTCTACTGCTACAAAAATATAAGTTCCCAATCAAAGAGAAAATCGCGATATCCGCAACCGCAACTGACAAACAGAAGACGTAACCGCAAACTTATTATAAATTTTAACTAGCGGACTTTTCAAATGAAAAGCTTAACAAAATACAAAGTCGAGGCGTACAAAGTTCCGGCCCGTATTTGCATTGGTCAGTTTGAACTAGTAGTTAGTACTGACCGCGGGCGCAGCTGTGTGCTCGGATTGGAAGCAAAATGAATTGTTTGTGGACTGTGGTGGCTGCATACGGGCGGACGAGGCGCCTTGCGGGACGATGTGTCACTACAACTTGTAATTGAGTTGAGCATTTGCTTGTCCAACGGTAGCGGATTAAAATTTCTCCTCTTTGGAATACTGGATCAGGCACGTTGTACGATGTGGCAGCCGCGCGCTTTCTTGTATTTTTTGGTAACTTTTGATTTTTAATAAATGATATGATTGTTTTAAAATATGTCTAGCCTTCTCTTCGGGGGACTATTGGAAGTAATGGCTTCATTCGAAATAATCGTACACTACATTTACATGAAATCAACGTTATGGTGATGCATATCTCCTAATGTATTTTTGATCAACGACAACTAATACGTAGTCATTTTACAAATTGTTTCTATAATGCGTGCATTAGATTAATTGGCATGTGGGTAAACATTCGTTTCTCATAATATAGTTAATCGAATAATTCTATGAAAAAATATCAGCTCACTTTGTCATAACAGTAGGTTTATAAACGAGGTATGATGACAACGCAAAGGTTCTTAAGATTTGCATAATAATTTACTTTATCATCAAGAATATGTATTTATAAAACGTGCATACTATTTGAATATTGTGGAAAAACACGTTTATTGGCCATATATCTCATATGAGACTAGTCCGAGACTAAGGAGATTCCTAACATTTACGTAAGAGGTAGGGGAGTAGGTATACGATATATGCGGGTCCGTTGTGAAGATATGCCTTAGGTTTGATTATTCCGCCATCAAGATAATACGGTGAAATATATTTTATATTAGTCGTAGATCGAGCACGCGAGCGGGCTGTGTGAGAATCGTAATGCTAGACAACAATACTCTTCGTGACTCCAGATGCGATTACCGATTCGATTAATAGTTTGACATAAATCGCATTATATTTATTACACCGATCCTATGCTATCTATGCTTTTGATATAAAGTATAAACAGACGTTCGCTCGGTGCAATAAATAATGCTATTTTGTTTCCTTTTTGCGATGCGTTCTAGCTAGAGATAAGATTTGCATACATTTGGATGTTGAAAATTATCGGTTATATGTAACGTTGACAGATATATTTCTAAACTTTTCATCCGTATTTTTGATGATATGTTTCAAGATTTAATCTAGTTATAGTTTCAAGATTTAATCTAATCTATCAGTTGATCCTGCTACAAAATTGGACAAAATATTACAATACAGACTCATATCATTCAGTCTAAAGGAGGCTGGGTACCATAGTTTCTAGAACTTCCGAATTCCGCATAGAACACGCTCAATGTACTAGCTACAGCATCCTAAACAGTTCATATTACTTCCTAGAAACGCTCCAGGCGATATTCCAAATACCCTATTGATAAAGGAATTTCACAACGGCATGCAACTCCTTATATGACGTTAAATTATCATACATTTTGGTGCTCCTAGTCATTTAGAAAAGGTTCTTTACTCATAGTCGATGCTTTTTTATATCTTTATTCAATGCTTCAATTATTTTTACAAATTTCACTTAATATTTTATTCTACTTATTCTACTTACGAAATAAACGTCCACTATAAATGCATCGGAGCGTATTTAAAATAAATAGCCCCAGGAGAGTGTTGTGGTTTCAGAATCTAACGGTTTTTGCTGTAACACGGAACAATTAGCGTGTTTAAAGTGGATATATGGAAACAATGCGAGTTGTGTAATCACAGGTGAAATGTTTCGAAGTAAAGCCCGTTGGTCCGAACCATGGTTACAAACGTGCTGAAACCTAACTTGGCCAATTTTCACGCTCACAAATCGTGGTATAGTGGCTCTTTTGTTTATCGCGTTTGTAAATAATGCTGCTTTATCAGGACACAAATCATTTTTTTTCCTGGAGGAATTGTTAAAGTTACTAGCCTGAAATCTGTCACAGAAACTTTTTGCGACATTTCAACTGTTCAATAATTAAAACTATACTAATTCTTTGTCGTTATTCCATGGTGTAATTGCAATTTATAATAATGTATTAGGTATTAATTTTAACTACGAATTCAAGTAGGTGGATCTATTGCAGTGACATCATAAGTGGATTGTCTATCAGTATCGTATTAATTAATGTAACGACTTCTAATTGAAGCTACAATATTGTAATGATGCAGATGGTTCGGCGTAAAATATATTTGATTATACTTTTACTGAAATTAAAATATTTTCCAAAGGTGATTTACACTTCTAATATAATCAAGCATTTCTTGTTATTTTTGTGTCGGCAGAACAGAACAAATTTGATCCTTAATTGGCCCTCGAAACTTCAAGTATTGTTTACTCGGCCCGTCAATTTAGAAGCGAAATGAAAAAGTCCCCAAATCTTGACCGCGATCAAAGAAAAGATTCGGCTTTCTTGGATTTCTTTAAAATATATCACTCGTTCCATTCCTTACTGTCACCGAGACACATTAAGTTAAATCCAACGACTGTGAACTAACATCTCCTTTCCCCAGGAAAAGCTATTAACTTTGTCTTTCCTTTACAATCTCTTTTTCTCGAAAATGTATTAATATAAGTCTTAAAAGCTCAGACTTTAAACCCATTCGATTCTTTTCAGGGAATACGATCACGATTTATTTTATTTGCTTTGCGTTTACAGCCGTATCGCTAAGAGTAAAATGTTTTACTGTTCCCTCTAAAAGATTAGAGGAACGATTTTAAACTGAGATTCTGTCTAGTGGTCTTACGATACGTTTGACTTCTACAAAACCTTCTTATTTACTTTATGTTTTCCAGAGTATCTATTGTTTTAAAGTCACATACGTAACTACTAACCATCTAGCTCTTTGTCTCACAAAATTTGAATGATCAAAAAATAATCTGGCACTAATAATGTATATTTTTAGTACTGCTCGTTTTCTCTTTGAATATTTCAAACGTGGGCATTATTATAATGTTACACTCTTAAATGCACCTGTCTTCTTTACTTAAGTTGTACCAAACGAGTGGAACGTTATGCATAAAAGAGAAAAATTGTAAAATAAATGATCACTGATGTGCCGAAATTGCGATTCGTTGCCAAAACTACATGAATGCCTTGCATTTTTATCGCGCTGTATATGTATACAAGGTTTTAGGTAGGTACGACTTAAATAGTTTAGTATGTATCCTATCCTACACTTTCATATCTTAATTGATATATATTTATATTGCTACTTAATATGTACATATTTTTAAAATTATTGGTGGCTGTATTTTTTTTTAATTATTATATTTATGATGCTCTATTTTTGGTACAAAAAAAAGAATCAATTCCAAATTATTCTCTTACAAATACCATTTTGTCTTAAAACACACACACAAATCTGCTAAAATTACTATCATCATGTTAAAACAATCTGAGCCCGCAGAATAATCGCGGCAAGCTTAAAAACAAATTAAAACGTAATAAACCTTTTTTCCCAGCTCTAATTGTAATAACACAGGGAGTGAAAATAGGTGTACGAGATATGCGCCGAATTTTGTGTTTTACAATTCGTCCCGCAACTTGCCCGGCAGAATTTCACGCTCAGCATAGTTGATGTTTATTTATATTGCGGTTTCGTTCATAATATGTTGATTGTGGCGGTATTCATCTAGTTGGAATTTGTGAATTTCGCATACCCGCATCGGTGTTAGTTGACTTTGTTGGTCCTGTATGTAATACGTTTAAAATGTATATGAGGAAGCTTTGCATACGGGTTTTAATGATGAAACGCTACGGGAAATACATAGATTTACATTGTTATCATAATAGATAACGTATAGATATTTTTCATGCCTCTGTATGAAATATATAGGATTTCGAATAATGGAGTCTAGTGTATACGACTTCCCCTATAGAATTATAAGAGTACGGAGATATTTTTTGTTGTGTAAGCAAAATGTAAGGTCGATTATTATTTGTGAAATGCTTCCTAAAAGATAAAACGCCTCTTTCCATTGTACGAATAATGAATATACTGAAAAAGGAAACGTATGGGGTATTTCAAATAGCTGATATCAATTCCAGGATACTAGGGTTTATAAAGTTCCCCCCAACGGTCCAGGCCTTGTCGCGGCGGAGGGGCTCAGTAGCTCAGAGTTATGGCCCTCTGAGTGAAGCGAAATTGGACCAGCGAGGGGCTGAACGGCTGGTTTTGAGTCGGGGAGATTCGACCGGCCCGACGGCCGGGCCTAGGTGTGGCCCAGCGGCCGCTGTGTGCGGCGTGGGATGGCGACCAGAGGTCGTGGCTTGGTGGACCCCGTGTCCTCTAGGCAAGGGTGGCGCTGGACGGCAATTGGGGTTGGAAAGCCTCGACTGACCCGACGGCAGAGGTCCTGTTTGTGGACCAGAGAGGAGCCGGCTTTTATGCGGCGGTGGATGGCGACCAGAGGTCGGGGCGCGGCGGGCTCGCTGGTTTAGCAAGCCACGCCGTGCAGCGGAGGGCGGGATCCCGACGCGTCATTGTGATGACGCGCGGAGACTCCTGCAGAGAGGTGTGGGGCGGCGGCCGCTGTAAAACGGCCGTCTGCCAACTCGTAATCCGGTCCGTGGCGCCGGACCGAGGGCCGCCACCTCTGGTGAGGTGGGGGCTGCGAGGTAATCTCTATAAAAGTGCGCCGGAGGGTCCCCTGACGTGTATTTCACACATCGGAGGACCTTCCGGCGCGCACCCTCCGGCCGGACGGTGATGGGGTCGGGGGTTCGGGGGAACGCGGATGATGGAGCGGGGAAAGATCCATTGTCTGCGCGTTGGTGGCGTAAGCCTTCGTTCCAGCAGCCACCAGCGAGGGGGGTTCTAGTGGTGGGCCTGGAAACGGGCATCTGCTGGGCGGGACACGCGGTAGAGTCGTAACCGTTCCCGCAGTTCCGTCCAAAGCAGCGCGATGGAACAGAGTGGGGTTTTAGTCGGTAAAAATCCGACATAACCACGGCTCCATCCCCGGGAGCCGGGGGTATCTAAGAAGATTTCCCCACTATAAAAAAAAAAAAAAAAAAAAAAAAAAGGTTTATAAAGTTAAATAGCCATGTTTTCTAAACTGAAAGCATAGTACCTATTTATTATGTAACCATAAGAGGCTTCCTATTCCGCTTATCGCTGTCAGAAATTCCTTTTAAAGGCAAAATATTTTAAGAAACATTTTCTATAACGTCATAAATTAAGTTTGTAACAACGTCGCCGCATAAATGGTTTGTCTCGTAAAACGTCAAAGAAATGCTGCCTAAGAAAATCAAGGAATAAAATAGTCCTGTATTCCTTTTAAGCCAGTGTGAGACGTTGAATGCTAATCAGTGATGTTTATTTGTCGCTATCATATAACACGGGGGTTACTATGTCTTAAAGTATTATTATTTCCAGTGTGGAAAAGTGATGGCGTTAGACGGCCTAATTATAAAGGTCTATATTGACTCTGTCATTTTTCGACACTAGAATTATTAGCAAAAATTGTGGCGTAAAACTGGCTACTCACCTACCTGCAGCAGAGGCAATATTGGATTTGCACCCTTAATTGGCTCCTTAATTATTCTGATGTGTATCTATTGGCAAGCAGGGGCAATATTATAGAGAACAACTGAAATTGCTCCGACCGCCGCGCAACCGAGATTGTTCAAATATTGCCCCTGCGGCTGGTACGTGAGTAGCCGACTTTAGATGACCCATAGTTAAAATGACAATTTTACCACACTGGAATTAATACAGTTTAATAATAAATAAAGACAGTTACCCCCCAGGTCGTTGCAACTTGTGCAAGAGATTGATCGATTTCATGCACCGAGAAGTTCCAAGTGAATCTGAATGTTGAATAACGATGGTTACGTAACTTTCTGTCAGCGAATCGTGTTTCGATTGTACGGCGATTTAAATGCTCCATCGGAAATAAACGGTCTAGACGATATTTTCAGTCTTAAAAATTGGTACATATTAAATTTTGAAGAATTTATTCTTTTAGATACATATTTTACTACTTACTATATTAGATATTTTAGAATATTTAAATTAAAAACTACGTAGACTACGTAAACTTAGACTGTTCGTTTTACTTGAGACTAAACGATTATTATATAAACACCAAAATTCTTGAAATGACATTACCAGGCATTACTATCAGACTGAAATAATAAATGTCATAGGAGCCATCCAATTTGTGTTCAACTTCAATCGAATTCAAATTACATCCTCCATTCATTCCTTATATTTTCTCAGTAAATCAGTCCCTATTTCCTCTTCATTCTTCTTCAAGTTTTATTTTCACAGAGCATTAAAAGCCAATCGCAATTGAAGCGTGTCTATCGAACTTGTAACGTCTTCATTCGCCACGAATGTGTTAGCACGACAAAGAAAGCAAAGTTTCCAGCAACAGCATTGTCATTGAAAGGTCGGGGTATGATGGCGGTTGGCCCGCCCTTTCCGTGTACGGGAGACCAGTGACTGAGATCTAAATTTCAAGTGATTTTTGTCTTAGCTGCTGGTTGTTACGTAATGAACTCTGCCCCTAGTGGAACGGTTGCGTCGTTTTCATTGATTGATTTTTTTAAACGTTTTTTGTCTGTGTAGTCGCTGATACCTTTGTCACGATTCATTTGTTTTAATAAAATTGTTCTTAAAAAGCTTCACGTTATTGCTATATTAACAAACATACTATTATAATTGAAATTTCAGTTTACTCGTACCTACTTTCAAAAACATAAATACAAATTTTACCATGATACAAGTACTTCTACATATTTAATCGCACGTTATTAAATGCAATATCCATTTGCAAGTGTATACATTAGGATCAACCGCGTTGCCAGGTTTCATAAAATCAGAGATTTCTGATCGTTGGCATTTCCAATACCAAATACATTTATGGTGTTCCATCGTATTACGTTTCCCTCGATAAAGGTATACCCGAGGGTTCAATACCTTATCTCACACGAGAACAGGTGGTCTGGAGCTGTTTTTATTAAAGAAAGGTATAGAGAAAATTTCCTATGTTTTATTACATCCTCTCTTCATGTTTGCATATTTTTGTAATTCGCTTCGCTATAAATTAGCATGTCAAAACGATAATCATACATTTCCCATCATGGAATTGTTATAAGGAAAAGGTTCATTAACCAAAAGGGGCATAATTTGTATAAAAGAAAACGGAGCATAAGTATTTAGTGTGCGCATTTGCAGCGAGTTAACGTTTTTTAAATATAGTTATAAAACTCAAAAATCATAGAACCAACTTTTTTTACTGTTCATAGTTAATACTAAATACGTATTAGTATCACAAACGCAGCTTTAAATCTAGTGCTTAACTTCCACTGAGCGTAAAAAGGCTCTTTCGTAATAAAAATTGAGGTTTTGACGGTGATTTTCGAAGTGCAACGCTTTCAAAGGCTCGCTGAGATGCAGGTTTATACCTCGTGGCTTAACTTGAGATCCGACGGCTTAGCACGAATAGAAGTTTGTACAAAAGATATACCTACCACCATGATATACTCGCTTACTCGTACGTAGGTGAAAGCGCTTGAAAGACGGCAGTTTCTACCTATAAGGGGCAGCTTTTAGAGGTCTCTTTGATGGGAGATATAATTAACGGTTCGGAAATAGACTGCCTTTTATGACCCATTAATGTGTTTGACACGTTTTTCTTGATGTATTTGTTCTTGTGTATTGACGATCATTTTTAGTTTGCATTGGCAACTTCTTATTAATGTAGGTTGTGTTTGGTCAAAAAATCGAGAAATCCTAAAAGCTGTCTCTTCTTTGTTATGGTATGTACCTATCCAAAAAGAAAAATACTAAAACATTAATCGCAATAATCTATAAGGATACATATAGCACAAGATCGTAATTACATCTATTTCATTAGAAATGGGTTTCATTGGGAGTTGGGACGAGGAAAACTGTCAATATCGGAAGTTAACTCGTAATTTTATCGGAATATTTTCGCTAATATTTGCGAGGGTCCTTCATATCCCGCGACCATTACTAGCAGTGCCGGCCTTTGAAGTGTTCGGTCAGTTATTTACTGAACCCATTACTATAGACATTCGCGTTTAATATCGCATTTGACCTACGTTATTTATGTGTTTCGTCTCACTTTAGATAGATATAAGTGTTAAGTTCGTATGTTTAACATCTGTTTCTTATTATTATAATTTATTTGTGTTTCAGTAATAAAGTGTTAAGAATAAAAGTTTTAATTAATCTGCCTACGATTTAGAAAGATCAGATTCCTCCTATACTATAAATCAAACAAACATATTCCTAAGTTACTTTTTTAACACATACTTTACAAAAGAAAAACACCCATTTAATACGGATAAAGACGAACAGTCTTCTATATATCATACATTACAAGAAAACAATTCGTAAACAATAGTCCACAATCAGAACAAAACAAACTACTTAACATGTAAGCAATAATAAATAGCTAGCTACATTGAACCAACAAACTGTTTTCAATCCATTCAATTTACCATTTATAGTGTCGATATTATTCCAATGTACCAGGTTTGCATAAACAGGCAGGCGATATTGTCAGCGGGCGGGATGTAGCGCGGACGTCCGTGGTCCCGTCAAATGTACGACTGAATGGCCATTGCAGGCTCAACACCTGTCCAAATTGAATACCAGTTACGTGAATGTGCGTGACTTGTTACGAAAATGGATGGGTGGTGAGGTGTAGGGTGCGGGGTGGTAGGCTAAAGTTAAACAAAATTACGAGGTTATACGTGTCGTGTAGTTTTTAAATTCGTTCGGAGTTTAAAATAAAATGAGAATGAAATAGGACAAACTATAAGCAGTTAAAAATCCAGGGGAATACAAGATAGAACAAAAAAGATAGAAATCACTGTAATCTATTTGTAAATAGCAGGAAAACATTCACTAATACCTATTGTAATCGTAATCTACTACAGGTAAATTAGCTTGGAGAAATTTTTGCGTTTGTAGTAGTGTATGGTCAGCAAATAAAATAAAACAACATTTTATTTTTAGTTTTTATTTTATATATATAAGGGATTTTAAATTAAACTATATGTGTTTCTCCTCTGAATTGAAAAAATTAAACTATATGTGTTTCTCCTCTGAATTGAAAAAAAAAAATTTGATTTGATACAGATTTTCGGCGGTATGGCGACCATTTGGAATCGTCCGAAAAGTATGGCATGGCGATTTTCGTAAATGGCTGCACGACGATGGTTACCTGTGCAAAAGTTAGCCTGGTACAAATGGTTGAATTGTTTTTTTTAAATCAACACATTCGCGTCGGTATGGCGGGCTGTAAGTCACACCGGAAAAGTATGGCATGACACTACCGCCTACTTCTTTTTTATGGGCTATCGGTAAATTCTAAAATTTTTGTGTTACAAATTGTTTGACTTCGCTATTTTTCCGACGAGTTCGACTAACGCCCACGCGACTAAGCCGCCGGTACCAGTGTTCACACCATCGTTTTTCTTTTTGTCATTGCGTACTAAGACCCCTGTAGAACCGCCATCCTGTTACAAATGACTCGAAATTTTGTGTCAATATCTCCCGGTCTATACGTAATAATTATAATTTTTGAATGAAATGTGTGCTTTATGTTCTAACGGTACCAAACGACTGCACGTGGCACCTGCGGAGTGCGGACAGCGTAAACTGGTTTATTCTGGTTTTGTGCGTGTTTCCACTTTCCACTATCAAGTGACGATTTATTTATTTGTTTTGTTTCGTAATTATTATGGTCAAATATTAATTATGAAACAAATTATTATGGACACGATATTTTATTGTTTCACGGTAGTCGTCTTGTCGTTTGCTCAAGGACGTGAAATTGAATGATATATTTTTTTTTATAAAGTCAAAACCATATTCTTTCAAATAAAACCTTGTTTTTATTGAAAACAAAAGTGTTGCTAGGAATAAGTATAAAATTAAATAGTAATGTTAGGATATCGAAACATTTTTGTATAGGCCAGAACGATATAGTGGAAACGCGCTCTAAGATCTGAGTAATATACACACCACTACATATGCAAAAATTTCTCCAAGCTAATTTACCTGTACATCTCTAGATTTATAAAATTATATCTTATCAATTGATTGATTACATTATTACATATAATACATTCAATCCTAGTAATACATATTTGGAATTACACTTCCAAAGTCCACGCGGAAACTAAAAGAAGAAGACAATACATGAATAGAGCTTCGTAAAAAATGTATAATGACCTCTATCTAAGTCGATTTATCACCCGCAGCCCTACACATATCTCCTGCAAGTATAGAATTTACCAAATTGCCAGTAATTCAGCTCACATAAATAGTCGGGACTTACAAATCGATTCGCGTAGCCTCAAATTTATCTCGTTACCTTATCGGTTGCCGTCTCGAATTGCGTTAGAGATGCTGGTTTGCACCTGATAGCTTGTTATTTGTTATTGTTAAGGGAAAATAGTACATATTACATGTATTTCGATTTTAATGTTGGGTCATCATCATCATCAGCCCATATATGTTCCCACTGCTGGGACACGGGCCTCCTATGAGGGTACAGGCCATAATCCACCACGCTGGCCAAGTGCGGGTTGGCGGATGACACATATCGTCGAAATTTTGATTCTTCGACATGTCGGTTTCCTCACGATGTTTTCCTTCACCGTTCGAGCAGTGGTGATGTTACAACAGGTGCAGATAAATTGAAAAATCAATTTATTTCCTGCGCGCTCGCCCGGTCTCGAACCCCGGACTTATCGATTCGAAGTCCGAGGTCTCACCAGTGAGCCACCACTGCTCTAATGTTGGGTACGCGCGTCTAATTATCGTATGAGTTTCAGGTACAATTTGTCATCACTACATAGTATAAAACAAAGTCGCTTTCTCTGTCCCTATGTCCCTTTGTATGCTTAAATCTTTAAAACTACGCAACGGATTTTGATGCGGTTTTTTTAATAGATAGATTGATTCAAGAGGAAGGTTTTAGTATATAATTTATTAGGTTTTAGACAAAGCGGGCAAAGCCGCGAGCGGTTAGCTAGTATTTTCTAATTTGATGATGGCTATACCAATTACCAATCATTTGAATATTAAATATCCTCATCTCATCTGAATATATTTACCCTACATACAATAGCCAACAGACATCGTTCTAACAAACATCTTATAGGTTTCAATAACACACCACAATCAGTAGGTAAAGTACCGGAAACCAAAAACCGTCACAGATTCCCTTCCTTCTACAACCCTTCACAAAAACGTACAAAAGTATTGAATGTCGCGGCCGCTAATGGGTAGGCTTCACTGAATAAAGGCATAAAGTGATACTTGTATGATTTCTTCCTTATCTAGGTATACTACTTCTATACTATCATTATTAAGAGTTAACCAATACGATTTAACTCTTGAACCATCGATTTAAATCTAGGGTTGTAACGGAGGCCTACTTAGCGGAGGCGGAGGCGGATGCGGAGGTGAAGAGGTTCGCCTCCGCGGATGCGGAGGTTAACGGAGGCGGAGGCGGAGGTGAAATTTGTTGGGAAAATTTATAATTATCGTCTACTTCTACAAAGTACTGCCAAATTTCACTAGTTTTCGGCTTCATCGCGTTATTTAAATAACAATAACTAATAATAGGGAATATTCATGTTTTTCTTTTTTGTCTTAAATTAATAGTTTACTATTTTATAACGTAGAAAAAAATATTAATGGGCTTCAAAATACTCAAGATATTTTTAAAAATGAAATTTAAAACTTTTAAAAAATTTAAGCAGTTCAAACGCCGCCATTTTACGCGCGCTTTGCGTGACGTCACATGACACGTCCAGTGGGTGTTTACCTTAGTGTTTACTGTGGACTTTTCAGTTACTTCGTAATATTTACAGTTTTAATAACTTTAAAACCATGGAAGAAGTAAAACAATTATCTTATAAGTATTGTATAGTACCGGAGTGCACAAATACTACTCGAAAAACACCCGACAAAGTGTTTTTTCGTATTTCAAGTGATGTGAAAATACGAAAACAGTGGTGTAAGGTGATGAGAAGGGATAATATATCTCCTAAATCGTGTTTATATTGTTGTGAAGATCATTTTAACGTAAGTGTACTTTATTTATATATACAGCTTATTGTGAATTAGTAAAAAGTTAGTTTAAAATTAACCTAACCTTTAAGAAAAGTTCAGTACTCAGTTATAAAAACTAACTTTCTATAAAAACTATTCTTGTTGTGCTTTTACGAAATTTTTATGGTTATTGTTTTATTCCAGGTTAAAGAAGATACAGAAAATTATATTGAATACAAATTAATGAAAGAGCAAGGAGAAAAACGTACTCTACGGTTGAAGAAAGGAGTTTTGCCGCATATATTTTTGTGTCAAAAACGGAGGATGCCATTACCAAAGGAGAGAAAGGCTGTAGTTAAAATGCAAAGATTGAGACTGGTCAATGAAGCCCTTTCATCAGAGATAGCTATCAAAAGTAGTGTCAGCGAACCTTCACAAAGAAGTGATCATGAAGTGAGTCCAAGTACTTCCCACACAAATATCTGTGATCAACCAGGATGCAGTACTTCCCGTATTGGATGTGATGATCTTCAGGTAGAGCTTTCCACTTCTCATATTGAGAAGAAATTGCATTGTGACAAAGCTGTGCAAGTTAATATTAAACCGAACTTTAGAAGTAAAGGTGTCAATGTAAATATACCTACTAAAAAACAAAATGTAGCACTGTCACCATTTTCTTTAGTAACACAAAATGTAGGAACTTCACCAGTAGTCCAGGAGGAATCGGCGCATGAGTACCGAAAACTATTCCACCTCAATTTTTTTACGTGATCCTCTTCAAATTGCCCTACTGATGATATAAATGCATGTTGCCATGGGGCAACCCGGTGCCATATTGTTTAAACCGAAATTGTTTAAACAATTGCAAGGAATTGTTATTTTTCAACCGGACAAATTTTTTTTATATTTTTTATCGAAATACCAATAAAAAAGGTCCAATTACTTTTCACGATAAAGTTAATATTTTCAAAGATATGAATTTTTTAAGGTTTGAAAAATCTCAAATTTGGGTACTTTCGATCCATGAAAAATATATTTAAAAAAAAAATAATATATAAGTAATATTTTTTTTTCAATTCTCTATACAATAGTTAATAATATTGTTAATAGAGATTTAAGAAAATTTCATTGTTTATATCTGTTTTTTAATTGTTAACTTCGCGCGCTCACAAGTACGCGCCGCTTACCTTTAAGTATCGCCGTCTCTCTCTTACTCATGCGCTGCATCGGCCTCTCTGTGTCTTGAATCATTATTTATCATTTATCTTAAAAACTATCAACTTTATCAAGATTTTTAAAGAGAGCAATCTTATTAATAATTAAATTGTCTACAATTTGTTTCTTTTTTTCTGAAATCAATTTTTTTAAAGTTATTTAAGCATAAATTGAAACATGTAATTAAAATTACTTTTTTATCAGTTTATATTACTTTTTTGTTATTATCATAAGTAATTTTTGCATTTATCTCAACAATAATAAGATATAATAGTATTTGAACATTTTTTGAAATCACAATTATTTATAAATAATAAAATTATATTGGGTACGCACTTGGATGTTTAGAAAAAACATTCAAATAAATTGAAAAAAAATAAAATAAAAACTAATTTTATAAATATATATCATGGTGTGTGTATGATTGTGTCTAAGTAAGAAAAAGATTCTTTTCTTTGTTTTTTATTTTCTCAAGGTTACTCTTTGTATTAAACCGCAAGATGTTTGTTTGTTCTTGTGACAAAATTATTGATTATATATAACATTTAAAATAAAAATACAAGTTAGTGCATGTCGATTCTCAACTGATCATTCTTTTGTTTTTTATTCATCGTTATTCAGTCTTTTTTATTTCGTTCAAGACTTAAGATTGTTAAATGTTGTTGCACCCATTACAGTGATTTCGTGTGTTATTAACATTTTTAGATGGATATATTTTTAGTTTTTGTGATTTTTCGTTACAATAAATGTGAGTGTCATGTCGTTTTTAGTTGTTCCCAAGAAAAGAAAATATTCTGATGATACCTTACCATGTATTTTTTGTGAAATTGCTGACAATGTAGTGAAAAATCCGAAGCCTGATACATATATAATTGTACAACGTGCAGCTTATCGACGAAAAGATGAGGCCGCTATCCGATTTGAAAATTTGTTTAATTCTTCTCTTGACAAACAAACATTTTCGTGGCATAGAACTTGTTATGCAAGTTACACAAGTGAAGAAAAAATTAGGCGAAGAGAAATACAACTACATAAACAAGATGAAAATCTTCCGGAAGTCCAGTTAACGGAACCCTCAACTTCAAGTACAATTTATACTCCTCGTCGGTCCACCAGAAATCCAAAAAAGAACGGCAGCGATCTGTGCATAATATGTGGCCAGTTAAAAAAAAATAAGGTAAAAACACAGAGGCCGATGCAGCGCATGAGTAAGAGAGAGACGGCGATACTTAAAGGTAAGCGGCGCGTACTTGTGAGCGCGCGAAGTTAACAATTAAAAAACAGATATAAACAATGAAATTTTCTTAAATCTCTATTAACAATATTATTAACTATTGTATAGAGAATTGAAAAAAAAATATTACTTATATATTATTTTTTTTTTAAATATATTTTTCATGGGTCGAAAGTACCCAAATTTGAGATTTTTCAAACCTTAAAAAATTCATATCTTTGAAAATATTAACTTTATCGTGAAAAGTAATTGGACCTTTTTTATTGGTATTTCGATAAAAAATATAAAAAAAATTTGTCCGGTTGAAAAATAACAATTCCTTGCAATTGTTTAAACAATTTCGGTTTAAACAATATGGCACCGGGTTGCCCCATGGCAACATGCATTTATATCATCAGTAGGGCAATTTGAAGAGGATCACGTAAAAAAATTGAGGTGGAATAGTTTTCGGTACTCATGCGCCGATTCCTCCTGGACTACAGTAAAACTATCTGTTTTAAAAAGAAAATTGTTTACTGAAAACACAGCGGATACTATTTCTATATCATCTTGTTTTTCTACGAGCTCTACTGATTATGAACCAAGTTATCAATCTGAGTCGAGCGAAGTTCTAAGTGATTCAGAGAAGGAGAAACAGTTTAAATATGAAATGTGTAGTTTCATGCTAACTGCTATTGAAAAAGAGCCAAAAATGTTGTTAGGATTACCTAAACAATCATATCATTTAATAAAACTTTTAAGTGATAATATTGCGCTTCCTAGTAAACACATATTAATAACCCTCAAGAAAATTAAATTAAATGAGTCCTTTAGCATCTTGGCACTACAATTTGGATGTTCACAAAGTACTATTTGTAGAATATTTTCTAGAAGTATTTCTCTTATAGCAGCAAAACTTAAGGACTTGATTGCGTGGCCAGCATCATCAGATACTTACAATAATTTACCCATATCTTTTAGGAGTAGGTATGGGAATGTTGTTTCCATTATTGATTGCCTAGAAATTCAGATTGAAAAACCATCAAATGCCGTTCATCAATCACTTACTTGGTCACAGTATAAAAAATGTAACACCTTAAAGTATTTAATTTCATGTACACCTGATGGCTTGATCAATTTTATCTCTGATGGATATGGTGGTAGGGCTACTGATGTTATGATAGTACAAGATAGTAGTTACTTACAGGCTTTACCTCCTAATAAAGCAGTGATGGCTGACAGAGGTTTTAAAGACTTATCATGTTTGCTAGAAGCTAAAAGATGTACCCTTATACGACCACCTTCTGTATCAAAGTCTACCCCCAGTACTAAAAATGAAGTGAAACTATCAAAACGTATAGCAGCATTAAGAATACATGTTGAACGGGTAATAAATAGGTTAAGAGAGTTTCATATGTTACTGCCTCATGCTTGTGTAGACTGTAATTTAATTCCTATCATAGATGATGTAATAATAGTAGCTTGTGGATTGGTAAATATGCAGGATGTTTTAATAAAAAAATGAATATAATATATTTACATTTGTTTTATTTTCATAGCATAAAAAAACAGATTAACAAAATTAGACAGAAATCAAATGCAGTACCCCTACAAATAATATACTACTATAAACAAAAAAAAAATCTATCTAGTCATACATATTTAGTTTAGGAAAGATGGCTTTATTCCAAAAAATGTTGCATTTTTCTAACAAATTTTCACACAGTTGCTGGTCGTAGTTGACTTCTAAGATTGATATTTTTTTTGTTTTTTCAAAATCTTTATCAGCAACACAAAACAGTGCCTTTGCTTTATTAGAAAAATGCATCTGCAGTTGCACTTGTGCCATATATTTGGCAGTCACATTATTTCTTGAACTGACATATCGTTCCATTGCTTTTTCTGATGTTGGGCATTTTATTTCAATACTATACACACTATTTTCACCATCTGGAGAAGCACCCATAATAGGATGTGTACTATTTAATTTTAATCCACATTTACTTATTTTTATTTTACGAATTTTTTCTACTTCCTTTAAAACCTGACTTTCCAACAATCTACCCCTTTTCATAGCCTCTGTGTCCCTCAATTTACGTGCTCCCAAAATGGTCTCCGTTAACGTTCCATCAAGAGTATTGCAATGTGCAGCATCATAAGCTTTTGAAGCTGTGATCCTTCCATACCTCAACTCATGCCACAACGGGCAGTCATTTTGTTCCAAAGTAGCTATTGCAGCTTCTTTGCATGCATCTGCAGTCATTAATAGTTTGCAATGTTCTATAAAATCAAGAGGGTTTGTAGCTTTGCTTGTAGACATAAGATGGTGTATTGATAATTTTTCCACAGTGCTTGGCGCTCTATAAAACTTCATCAAATGATTCTTAGTATCACCAACCAAAGTGCAATTATTTTTTACTATTGTGAGAAAGCTTTCAGTATTCGAAGATGTTGGCACAAGCTCATGTTTAGGTGTATCATACATTTCTTTGGCTTTTATAAATTTCTTACTGGTACCAATTGACGATAATTTCGATTTTTTCCAATAACACTCAATGCTAGTTGTTGATGGATCTTCACTACGCCGATGTAGCCATGCTAAAAAAGCTATAGCATGCTTACATCCACCTAAAACAAAAGAAATGAGAAAACAAAAAAGTTATAGAAAAAATCAAGTTCCTAAGTGCAGGTCACTGAACCTAAACAAGTAAAAATAATTACCTAAATGTGCAGCACAATCTTCACATTGAACAGAGAGAATAGTTTCTTCTGTTTCATTGCAAGTGCACATAACTGCATAACATTTTTGTCGCACATTATGTTCAGGTGTAATCCGAGCCTTAACAATACATATGTCGCCATCTCGTTTTACTTGGACATATCCAACTGCTGAATCACCATAAGATTCTCGTGTAGACCTGAAATAGACAAGTACTTATAAACACTCAAACAAAACAGTCCACGTAAAGCAGGTATCAATTTATAAACATTAAATCATTATATTATATTTATCTCATATATTTATCTACACAAAGTCAAAGTTATTATACAAGGGTGAACTTCAATAATAAAAATTATTTATACACGTAAACTAAGAGTTTCAGAGTAATTTTAATGATAACTGGATATGTATAGGTTATGTTTTGGTATATGTAAGCTGCTGAGTGCATTTATGAATAAAAATCTATATTATGGTCTAAAATGTATTATGAAACATAATAATTACCTTGCAGCTTTCACTCCTCTGATCTCTGCGCTCGTAAAATCGGGATTTGATGCAAAATATGCTGTCATCATAAAAGCATCTATTTTCGGTAGATTGTCCGATTGTGCTAGATTCACTACAAATCTTAACTAATCTTCACTACAATCAGCACAATAATATATAGGTTTAAATTATTTATTTTCTTCACAAAAACTTAGAAAACAGTACGAGTTTCGACGCTGATGAATACAATGTCGTGTCAGATGACGTCACATTTCGTTCGACCAATGGTGGCGCGTTTTGGAAGTTTGAATTTCGCTGCCTTATTTTGCACTTTTTGAATATTATTTTAGGGGTTTAAATAATAAGTAAATAAAAAAAAATCCTTTACATTATAATATGACGATAATAAGTATTCGAGAAAAAAATATTTTAGGCCATTTCAAATTTTATGCATATTCCCTATTACGCACAAAATTACTTAAAACAATCACGGCTCAATTGCAACTACCGTACCGAACGCTTTGACAAGTTGATTCCTGTACTCACACTCCCACCACCCGCTTGGCCGTGTTCCCGCGGCTTAAGGCTTAAGCAAAGTGCAAACTCGACCATTTCACTTGAAAACACGCAGCCGAGCGGCCGCGTCGCCTAGCGTCGGTCCTTGCGCGTTGTTTGTGATCGTAAATGAACTTCCGATATGACTCCGCATAAATTTTGCGGAGGCGGAGGTTAAATTCTTTGCGGAAGTTCCGCAGTAACGGAGGCGGAGGCGGAGTTCCGTTACAACCCTATTTAAATCTACATCTTTACAGTCTAATTTAGGCAAATTTTATGTCGAAGCGAACCCTACCGGCTAATTATTGTAATAAATTGAGATTTATCTCATGAACCTACTATAGTTTTTACACACCTTATTCACGAGTTGTCATGTGAAGTTTTATTAAGGTTTATCATATGAATATACGGAGCCTGTCTTTTCTATTGTACTTGTATTATGCCTTGAAGCTATATTTCTCACTTCCGCGTTTCCTCATGTTGCGTTTGGTTATTTTCGTTGATTTGAACAATTGCCGCTGGAGGCACCTTTTTACCTTATAGATAAAGAATCGATTGTATAGTAGGTACGCTATACTTATAGTTTAGCTTCTAAAGTTTGTGCTCATTTTTAAATAACAAGAAAATAGTCAAGTACCGTTTGTAGGTGACACAAAAACCATACTAACTATCGGTATCTAATTAGACTAAATCATTTTTCGCTGAATGAAACTGTTGTTTTTATGATTATAGCATTCAAAACAATTTATAAAAATATACTTGAATATAATTCACCTGCCTTAATATTTCTCGTCATCTCAAATTTTAAAACCTGGGTTTTAAACCTATAAAAGCACTTCAATACATTAAACACACTGATAACAAATTGGAGCTTAAATGTTCACATTAAGGGATTATTAAAAAAATGAGTAGAGCTTCGAAGTTTTCCCAAGCGCCGTGCTTTAATCACGGGCAGTTGGACGCCGGCCAACACTCGATACTGGCATCTCATTCGCAATGCAAGCCAATGCACCAGAGCTAACAAATCCTTACTTCTAGTGTTATTCTTTGTACTTTATTTGGGAAGGAGCAATTACTGACCTTAGAAGTAATATTTTAAATTTTCAAATGCCACGGGCCGACGGACGCTTGCGGCAATACTTGATAATGGCAACTCATTCGCAATGTAAGCCAATGCACCAGAGCTAACAAATCCTTACTTCTAGTGTTATTCTTTGTACTTTATTTGGGAAGGAGCAATTACTGACCTTAGAAGTAATATTTTAAATTTTCAAATGCCACGGGCCGACGGACGCTTGCGGCAATACTTGATAATGGCAACTCATTCGCAATGTAAGCCAATGCACCAGACCTAACAAATCCTTACTTCTAGTGTTATTCTTTGTACTTTATTTGGGAAGGAGCAATTATTGACGTTAGAAGAAATATTTAAAACTAGCTGACCCGACAGACGTCCTGAATTCGCGCAAAAATAACATGGCCATTATGGTTTTATCTTAATTTTTCCCATGTTCCATTTTTCTTGAATTTTTCTTTCATAAGATTCTTCTTCTGACAATAACGAACACATCAAAATAAAAATTGTTGAAATCGGAAGGTATCGTTCACGCATGATGCCGTGACAAAGGGAAGTAAGTTCATTTTTATAAAGATTAAAAAGGCCAATAAACAATTATTTAAAAATGAAAACATCTGTAATAAGCTGTGTGTATGTGGTATAGGTATTAAAAAATGGAACAATGAAAATACCCATAAATCATAAAAGTTAGACATTTACGATTATTGTTTCATGTGAGACTAAAGAGAAATTGGTTTTCTACTTTCTGGAATCGATTGTTATTATTTACAATACCTACGTAATTTCTAAAATACGACATCATTTAAATGTATCTGAGAATTCATTTATTCAACTATAAAATATCCTATAGAAACTAATAATGCAATTCGTTGTTGCCCTAAATAATTTTCATCTCCATTCTCTAGAGGCTGACCTTTTTGGCATCTTCTCTTTGACAAATATTCCTGAAAAGTTAATTAAAGTCTGAAATAGTAGAGTGTCAAAGGCCATCTTTAATCCATTGCTTATCCATTTTTGATAGCTCCGTAAATCCGTAGCACTTCTAATATTCTATGTATATTTTAGAAGGTTCAAGGTGCGGCCAGTCGACGTTATAATGATAAACGATCCTGCTTTTCTATCAAAAATATTTATTCGAACCCCCACGCCCGGCCTTTCGGAACAAAATTGGATTTGCATTGTGCGAATAATAAAAGCAACAACAGAAACAGGATTATGACCTGAAAATTTTTCATCGGGAAATGCTTACAAATGATGCCACATTTCCTTCGTTTGCGTTTCTGATGTCTTCATTCGTTATGCTTCAATTTGTTTTCCGCTGCGTAAATTATCCTTGTAGCTTTTTTAATTTATACGCACGATAATTAAAAATATATCATACGTTGTTTCAACAAACTATTAACTTTTATTCCATCATATACTCGTCTTAATTTAGCCTTTCACACGGTTTACTATGAATGAAGATACCCCTAATATCTTAGTAGATTATATTAAATTGAACTTGACATAAATATAACAGATATGGTCATCTATTTGTTTGATCCAGCCGCTATAATGGACATGGAACATGACGCCGCTCCGAGCTAAAACGTTATTGGATATCGCTTACAAGGGCTCCATATTTGTCGGCGAGTTGTCCTTTTATCGGGAAAGTAAGTCACAAAGAAGCACTCGTACATTTTACAAGTCTGTGTAAGCAAATAAGCCTCCATTAAGCCCGACTCGATCGGGGTTAAGGTTTTTCCAACAAATCGAATCAGGGAGGAGCCCATTATGCAGATTTTCCATTAGAGAAAACTCACTGCTCGGGTGTCGTGAAGTTATTTTAATGCCCAGCCCCCCTAGTCAAGTGGCTTTCTTTTAGCGTAGCGTTCAATAGAATAGACTACGAATGTATGAGATTGACGTAACCTGTAGATACGTTTATCTACAGCCTACGTCAATCTCATACATTCGTAGTCTATTCTATTGAACGCTACGCTAACAGAAAGCCACTTGACTAGGGGGGCTGAGCTACACAGCCGCTGAACTACGTTCGATAGTTGGCAACTTTATAACTAACCGAGAAATTGCCTAAAGCTAATAATTACTGAGTGAAAATTTGATAAACGTGTAACTAGCGACAATTGGGGCCTTGGCACGGGACGTGGATAAAATTCCTTATGTAATGCCTCGAATTTTCACCGTTCAGAAAAGCTTTGACCTGATTTTAAAGAAACCACAAATTGGAATCTTTTTGTGAATTATGGCCTTTCTGTGGAATCGGTTTCTTGTTGAAATGTGTCTAAATAACGTGAATCTATTTACAACAGATGTGTAATCCTTAATGGAAAAGAGGATTGTAATGATAGTTCATCCATAAATGTTGTAATTTAAAAGCTTTTTAAACTACTCATTGAATTATTTAATTACGTTTTATACGCTACCTTTAATAATCCTATAAAGTTTATAAAGGCCGCGTATATCAACGTCAATTAAAAGAGAAATTCTTATCTGAAAAATATGTTACCTTGAGAAGATAAAAAATGCATTAAATTGCTCTGTCCAGTGTTGAATCTAGATATCGTTAGATAAAAATGTAAAAACAAGTAGCTCGGTTAACAACATGTCTCTTTAGTATTCCAGTCAGCAAAGAAAACAAGCTATGTATAAAAAGGATTGCGTAGAATGATAATAATTGCTTCAACAACACCCTAACGGCAAGATCAAAACGCTGATATAAATTCAAAGAGAAATTGAAATGTCCCTGTTAAATTATCGACGACACTTGCTTTCAGGCCCTTTAAATTTTAATTTTCCGCTTTGATAGACCTTTTACGACGTCGTGTCGGCGGAATAGAGGGATTAAATATATGCGTAGAATTGTATGAAATAATGGATGGATAATTGGTTGTTGTTATTCTTGTTGTAGCTGATTTGACGATTTTTGATTTTGTGAAAACGTCTGATGGAAATAATTCGCTTTGATGACGATATCATAAAACAATTCTAACAAAAGAAATGATAATTCTTATTGGTCCGAAAATAGGAATCTAATGGATTACGTAAAATTAAAGTTCTTGAAAATACTTTTATCGAAGCATCAATATTTTCTGAAACCCTTGTACAAGATATTCAATGCGTTCGAGATTAGGTTACAGCCTATTCTCATACCATTATATATAGCGAGCACTTGAGGATGGTAGTGCGCAATCGATCAACGACAGCCTCTCATGTGACACCTCTGGGCTCTGACCAGACCGTAGGCGGAGCACTTATGTGATATACAATAACTGCTAACAGCGGGGGACCAATGAACATAGATATAATATATAATAGCGCACCAAATGGAGTTTGTTATTTAGATGCATGTACTGTATTTGTTTTACGACGCGATGTAAGGAATTTATGGTGTAGGAGAATATCGGTAGACTACGGTAATATTCAGATTATTAGATCCTCAAATTAAACGGCTCCGTAGGCGTTTATAGTAGCTACGAGAGCACTGTAATTATTATTCACGTTTTTAATATTGCTAATGGACTGGCACTAATGAAAATATGTTGTGACTGTATTAAAGAAATGAAATGGAGTTGAGTAGCTGGCCATTTCAATACCGTACTACCAGTTTTTATTTATATTTGTCCTTTTAAATAGGATACTTAACAAGGATTATTTTTTCAAAACGGAAACGTAAAACCTTTATATATTTTATTCACATAGACTTACAAGTGCTGAATAGGGGCTTTTTCTCAATTGCTTTTATAGTGCGCAGTGACGTCTATGTACCAAATAAAAAATGTTTTATATTACTAATTTCAACGTATATTTAATAAAACAACTGGGATTATGCTCATAAATATGCATGCATAGCATGATATCGTTGCTATTAATCTATGGCTCAAACTGTTTAGCTCTAACCAAAGTGTACTTGTTATTTGTTAAATAGCAACACTTCCAAAAGGTTTCGGTTTCAAAATACACATATTGTATCCACACCGAAGTAACTTATTTTAACTGAGGCCTCAAGTACTCTTGTAATAGTTTAAGGGGCCGCAAGGGTAGCGGAGATGTATGGAGGGTCGAGAGGAAGTGGCTTGTGCCTCGTTGGACCGTATCCGATGACTGTGGCTTCCGAATGTAGCTATCTTCATGGTGTACCGGTTTGAAGTGGAATAAGCATAATTACACTTTATTTTCCTAGCCATTGCTTTTTACATTTTAAGCTGTATTTGTAACATGTTTTGACAGGGTAACTCGTTCGTTTGAATTGGGTCGTTAAATCCAAAATGTATAATTATTTACAATTATTATACGTGTGAAGAATGTTTGTACTCTTTTCAATTCCTGCCACTTGCAAAATTACAAAGACCTACAATTACATTTAACGAAAATTAAAGCAATCCGTTTTTAAATAAGTCTTGTATTTATTTCATTCGCATAATTTCAAATTATAAACAGAGTCGCTTCTGCCTAGGTTGGAAATGTTAAGTGTACTAGGATGGCAGTATGTGCACATGAGTAGAAAGACGGAACAGAGACTAAGCTTCTTAAGAACGTGCAAAATTGTTACCTATTTTGGTAGGGTTGTCACAATAGGTTAAGACAAATTAAACAAAACTACCTACTACACCCAACCTAGGTATGTATACACTTACAATACATACATTATTACAAGTTTAGCATTTGTAAGTACAAATGCTAAACTTGTAATAATAATGAAAGGTAAAAACACACCGTGTACAATTCTCTTCTTATTAAAAAAGGACCTAATAAAATAAACGCAAGTAGGTACTTACTTGAAAAAGTAATAATCAAAATATTTACTCACCTATTAAACGCAAGTAGGTACTTACTTGAAAAAGTAAAAAATGTGTGCGTGTACTAGAGTACACACGTAAGAAGTGAAACTTCTTTATGACCTTATTTTTCAAAAAATAATTTACTATCTACAGTAATATTATAAAGAGGAAAACTTTGTTTGTTTGTTTGTTTGATTGATTGTAATGAATAGGCTCATAAACTACTGGACCGATTTTAAAAATTCTTTCACCATTCGAAAGCTACATTATCCACGAGTAATATAGGCTATATATTATCACGCTAAGACCAACAGGAGCATAGCCACGCGGGTGAAACCGCGCGGCACAGCTTGTATACAATATTACAGAAATACGTTAGTCTAACACGCTCGTCGTTTCGCTCCTTGCTACCTATTTAAATATTTACACCAGCCGCTGCTGCAACTCGCTCGCTTCGCTCGCTCGGCTCGTGCGGTAGTTCAAAAATCAAAAGTTAACCTAAGATGCTCGTCGCTTTGCTCCTCGCTACCTATTTAAATATTTACACCGGCCGCTACTGCAACTCGCTCGCTTCGCTCGCTCGGCTCGTGCGGTAGTTCAAAAGTTAACCTAAGATGCTCGTCGCTTCGCTCCTCGCTACCTATTTGAATATTTACGCCGGCCACTGCCGCGACTCGCTCGCTTCGCTCGCTCAGCTCGTGCGGTAGTTCAAAAGACCAAGGGAGACGCCAAAAAATTCGAGTTATATAGAGTTTTCAACTTATAAAGGATTTCGACTTAGGCGGATTTTGATTGGACATAAAGAGTTTGAGGTTTATTCTTATAAATATTGAATTCACAAAATCATAATTGAACACCAATCAAGCAAACACGTGTTAACGTGAGTCATAGATTTATTATCGTATACTCCTAAAATGTTTTCTAAGAAACAATACTGTACTTACATTGTCGGCAAGTTCTTAAAGGCGGTAACTTATTTTTGTTCGAACAATAGAGGTAATAAATATAAATTCCTAATGTCGAAATCTCGAAACAGTCAGAAATTAATGACGCACATAGTATATACATATTATGACAGAGGTTAAGCTTAAATAACTTGAAAAATAAATAACATGATCTCGCCCACGTGTTGGTGTTTTAAAAAATTCAATCAAAAACTGAGGTTAACTTTAAATACAATTTTAGAAAAATAAATACCACAATCAACATTCAAGTATTAGAAAAAATTGATACCATAATTCCACCCACGTGTTAGTGTATTGAAAAATACAATCAAAAAGTGAGGTTAATCATAAATAACTTAGAAAAATAAATACCATTATTACACCTAAGTATTAGAAAAATAGATGTAATTACTTATTTACTTTTTTTAGAAATTCACTGGAATTAGAATTAAAACAAACCCTTTGATTTTGCTGATCACTTTAATATAACATGTATAATGTATAGTCACGAGTACGGCGTAACGCAAAAATGTCACGAGTACGGCGTAACGCAAAAATGTCACGCGCGCGGCGTAACGCAAAAATGTTACACAAAATTTTTGTCCACCCCCGATAAAGAAGTTTCACTTCAATAATCAAAATATTTACTCACCTATTGTACAATAGGTGAGTAAATATTTTGATTATTACTTTTTCAAGTAAGTACCTACTTGCGTTTATTTTATTAGGTCCTTTTTTAATAAGAAGAGAATTGTACACGGTGTGTTTTTACCTTTCATTATTATTACAAGTTTAGCATTTGTACTTACAAATGCTAAACTTGTAATAATGTATGTATTAAAACCAAAAATATATCATATTTCAACTATCTCAAGGAGTACTCCTTGAGATAGTTGAAGTATGATATATTTTTGGTTTTTCTACTATTATTCATACACACAGTACAATAAACAACCATTTTTGACAATGAAATATTACGTTTTATATTAAAATATTCAAACTTGCAAGTTGCAACTAATAAAACAAACAACGTGCGTCGTATCAACCCTGAGACTGTCCTCTGCCTGTGCAAGCGCAAACCGGTTTTTTCCAGAATCGCTGCGTACGCGACAAGCGGCCAGAGTCACACACACATGGCCCCGCGTACTTGTAGTAGTGCAATCGATTCTCGCGTTTGTTTGAAGCTTAGTCTCTGTTCCGTCTTTCTACTCATGTGGTATGTGCCAGAAGCAATCTCGGCGGGCGGTAATTAAGTGTGAGTGCGGACACCCGCTGCACTCCTAGTCGAATAAATCTCGCTCCTTCAGATTTACTGTTATGGCTCTGCTAACTTCCCAGCCTTTCTTCCATATAGTGGTGTTACGAGAAACGTGTCGCTATCGGGGATTAAACATTATTTTATCGTTTAGACCTATATTAAATTAGTCTCCATGGAATGTAGTCGATAGTGTTGTATTTGAAAAACCGGTTATAAACAAATATGACGAACGAAGATTTTTCTCGGTGTCAATAAAGTATATTTAACTTTAACATTAGCTTCTGTGAACTTAATAAACATTCTAAGATATTTAAACATTATTCACCATCTTCTGACATGAAAGTCTTTGCACTTTAATTTATACATATTAATTCGCCAAGTCCGGTGTAATCTTATGAGCAACTTACTTTAGAAGGAAATTATTCATTCATCTATTTTATTTAAATGCCTATATTTGTGTGACTGGTTTTAAGAGACTTGTGAAACTTATCCATATTAAGAAAAAAATAATGTGTTCTTGGAAAGCGCATCACTTAAGAATTGCGAGATGATGTGGGCATTTGTTTATTTTAGACCGAGTTAAATATTTCTAAGGACAACTTGAATAAAATCTAAAAAAGGGGTACACTTGGGCACATGGTTTCACATATTTTAACGAAGCAAATTGTCTTGATCAGGTTACAAATAGGCAAACAAATCTACCTCAGTAAAATCAAGTCTAAATTTGCTCTTCCTCCTAGTGTAGTTACACTGCAGCATGTTGCAATTACCCCAACTGTGTCATAACGCAAAAAGGTTTTGTATGTTAGCAATCATTATTGTGCCCATTTCATATTTAAATTTGCATCAACGAGAAAATGTATTTTACAGTAAAGCGGGTTCAAATGTTATTGTTTAAACGCACAGCGTGACTTTATAATGCAGAAATAGACGTGCGCTCATTGCTTTGTTTGCCTCATTGTAATTTTACAAAACTAGTGATTATTACGCGATACATGAAAAGATTGAAAATGGACTATTCTACACAGATAATTAATATTTTCATATATTTTTTTTCATATTAAAATGTATCTCATTTTTTCGTCGTCCCCTTGAGCGAGAATTAATCTTGCATAGTGTTCGAAATGTGTCACTCGCTTCACGCTTCGTCAGATTTTCTCGTGAAATGTTCTGGCGAAAAATTTGCGAACTGCTGCCCACTGCATGGTAACATCGCTGTGGTCGCCGCTATCAATCAATGTGACGTCGAACCTGGGTCCTCTAATAAACTTAATAAATCATCCTGTATAACAGACGATACATAATTCGACACGTCCCCGTTTTTCGGCGTGTTTTGGTAGTTCAGGTTCGTGTTGCTTGTGATTTTTAGAAAGACCTGTTTGGTGGTGGGATTTATGTACTACTTATTATTTGATTATACTAAAATGGAACACAAATCTGCAACGAATAATATGTACTGTTTTTGTTGTTTTTCCTTACTCGCTTCCTTATCATAATATTATGGTATTTACTCTTTATATCCGCGATATTCTATGTATCTTCGATTCTCATACCAGAGTATCTCTTAAGCTTTCATGATATTTCAGTATTGGTTACTATTGTTAAGGATTAAAACATCTATAAGTTTGAAACTTGACTCAAAATCCCTTAAAAATGTAACACTGCATACCATCATAGCGCGTCGTACAAAATCCGTCTCTTTAGCAACCGAAATTGATTACGACCGGTCAGCAGATTTATCTTCGTCATAAATTTTCAAAGTTCCCTTATCACTTGCTCACAATCGCTGACTCGAGCGCGTGAGATGACACTCCAGTAATTAATAGCGCTCTATTATTTCCATCTTCGGACTTTTTAATTGTATCAAATTATAAGCTTTTTTGTGACACAGTTTTAGGTTAAATGATTGATTTATGGTTCACATTTTTCGTAGAGCAATAACACAAGTCTTATTATTTACTTGTGTTATTGCTCTATAGGCGAATCAAGTAACAGTTATCTGGACGATTTTTTTTACATAGAAGAGTGATTTTGTTTTCTTATTGTGTCATTAGTTAGTTTTTCGATACATAACCAGTAGGTATTAGAAAATACCAAACATTTTATTTGTTAATCGCGAAAACGCCCCTTCAAATTGACTGTAAACGCCCTAAAATTATTTTTATTTGATTTATATTTCAATAGGTCTGCGACAATTACTCTGTTAATTCAAATAGGTAATGTCTAATAAGCCCTCCCGCTGCGCAATTAAAAACTAATTTTACGCAGACATGAATGTCCACTCGCGATTCTATTGTACACGCTGAAGGAAAACAATTGTTATTTAAACGTAGGGTTTTTTTTTATATTATTATCTTTAGTAATTATTATTTTATTAAATAATCATATCTCTATATGAGGTACCTAGTTCGAGCGAATTGAGGGATTGTTTTGTGAATACCGCCTACGATTTCAGAAATCAGAGTTTATTTAAGTAATTATGATAAATATGTTTAGTAGGCACGGTAACAGAAAACATTCTTATCGATTGTTTAAAAAACAACTTTTTAATTATATAGAACAATTTAGCGAAATTCATAAGAAATTGATATTGTTATCATGGCACTCGTTAGGTATGGGAAATCCCAAACTAGATAATATATTTGTATTCATATCTACTTTTGGTATAATTTCACAGTGAATAAAAGAGGTATCCTTCATCCTACTAATATTATTAATGCGACAGTTTGTGAGGGTGGATGGATGTTTGTGAGGTACTCTTTCACGCAAATACGAGTGAACCGATTATAAAGAAATTTGGTATGTAAACTCAAAACTCAAACTCAAACATTTATTTATTCAATTAGACTTCTTCTAGAAGCACTTTTGAAACGTCATTAAGTACATATTTTTAACATTTACCACCGATTCGGAAAGCAGTATCTACGGAGAAGAATCGGCAAGAAACTCCATAGTTGCTCTTTTTAATCATGTCAGATTTACAATTTTACAAATTACATATGTAATATCATAATATATTATAGACTAGAGTAGATAATTTTTGAAACAAAAAAAAAATCGCAGTCGGATGAAACCCACTAAAAAAGGTACTGAAGACCCAGAATAAGTCAAAAGCTACTTTTTATCCCGGAAATCTAACAGGGACGGGAACAATGCGGGTATTTCTTTCAAAACGCAGGCGAAGCCGCGGGCGGAAATCTAGTATATATAACTAACTATACTACATAGTTATACTAAGATTCGTATATAAACTTGTGGTAAGGAGCGTGCTCTAATCACCACTAGTTCATAAGATAACCTTTAACCAATTTATGACAATATGTATGTCACTTTCGTAACAATTGACACACTAAACGTAAATTGCTTAATGCTAAAATTTAATTGGAGCAACGTTTAAGTGGATATTTTATTTTAATATGCAGAATTCAGAGAGTAATATACAATGTTGATTTTATTTGATTAGATAAGCTAAGCATTTATTTTTTGGATAGGTTTTACGTGTCGCGTAGGTACAAAGATTAAATCTAAATCCTTTATAGTAGGTAAATGTAAATAATTTTATACTGGCACAAGGTACATATAGATTTATAAAATCCTTATCTATATATTCGAATGAATTTTATCTATATTATTTGTGAAACCAAAATAATCAGATTAATTGATCATGGCCGCAGTTTTATTAAACAACAATGAATACAATGATATAAGTAGACATTTTTAAACAGCTAGAATGTAGTAAACAATGCGACGTTCAATTTGTTTATTGAACTAAAAATGTCTCCCTATTCGCAAACCATTGTTCTACATCTCGATGTTTATAAACGATCATTCACACATCGAGGTAGTATAGTATAAAGCGCAGCAGAAGCCAGAGTATCTATTTAGTTATCTGTATATTTATTATCTGTGACAGTAATTTGCCAGCGCGCGCAGATTCATAATCTTCCTCTACTGGGGTCACGTTTATCGCGAACGTTATCGACGCGTGATTATTGAATGGATCTTTGTTTTTACAATTAACTGTTAGATTACGCGTACGAATATCAGAAACGGCGTGGATTCGATCGCGGTAACACGCGTCGAGCGGTCGATAATCCGCTGGAATTTCAATTATTTGTATTTTGTTTGAATTGTTCAAGGACAATACAGTAAATTTGTGGAGGTGGCGGCTAAAAAATTCTACGATAAATAATAGTTTTATCAATGGAACGAAGATAACTCAAATTAAGTTGTGTTTTGTATCAAAACGTGATTCGATATTGTTTATTTAAATTTTAAATCATATTGCATTTATTGAAAATAAGGTTGTGTAATAGTGAAAAATGCGTAAGTTACGAGTACTAGCTATCGTTGGGGGTACGTTTATAGTGACGATGTGTGTAATGCTGGCTATGACGAAACTGGATAATAATGAAACCTTGGAAAGGTCCACACGCGATGTCCTTGTGGATACGGAAATTTGGGTCCGGACTAACACTAGTGTGCAGGACAAACGGCTGAAAGTGCTTGAGGTATTACTATGGAAATAATTAATATAAGTAGATATTGAATAGCCTTTTGTTTAATTTAATACAATGTTTGGTGTTGATAACAAAAGTAAAATGAAATGGTTTGAGTTCGTTTATGTGTGATGCCGGTCACTCACATACGAACGAATACGCAAACTCTCAAGTGTAGGACGTGACTGCAAATGTTTTTTCCTTGCATGAGCGCAAACATTCGTACATTGTATTCACGTTTGCACGCAGCACGCAACGTCACGCAAGTGAGTGACCCAGGTTAGAATATAGCTACACCGGTAGGTAATGAAAATATTGCATAAAAATGTGTTGCGTAATTTTAGGTAATTGAAAGACATAAACCAATTATTATTTCTAGTGTTTTATTTTTATTTCTAAACGATAAAAGGAATAAAAATCAAACGACTAAGTTCTTTTTACAAGCAGAGACCGGCGTGTATTGAATTTCGTCGACGGTTTCTATAAAGTAAAAGCTGGAAAAATCGCCACCTTTTCCAGTCGGCCGTAAAGTTTGCAGGGCCTAATAATAATGAATGGCTTCGAGAGAAGTACGATATCCTTTCATTAGTGTGGCCTCCGTTCCGAGCCGAGATTAAAACTTACGCTTCGAGCGACTTGCGCCTCTTATGTAGGGACGAGCTTTTCATGCTTTTAAATTGTGATTTTTTGTGAAAAGTGCCTCCGCGTTGCGAAGGTTTTATCAAGATGATACAAGAAACGCCGATTACTGGCTAACCTCTGTTTATAAAGGTTCTACGTTTTCTATATTATGTGAGGCTGCTTTAAAGTGTAATTCTAGTAGTAGGTATTTTATATTAAACATATTAAATATGAAATGGCAAGCAACCCAGATTCCCAAGCCGTTAATACATCAATGAGTATAAAAATCCCTGAAGCAAATTAACTCATCCACAGATGAACCAAATTGAGTTTTATTATTAGAAAATGGAGTCATTCGTGACGGCTTTTACCCAGATGTAAAGTTTGTAATAGTCATCAAAATATTTCAGTTCTGATTCTAATCATCATTCAATCTTGTAACTTGTGCCAGGATATACACCATTTTAATGGCTATAATCATAGTTATAGCCATTGTAACTCTATATGCGTAGCAATAAAAATAGCTTTCAACATCATCTATCTTAAATGTCCCTGAGTTTAGTATCAGTATAATTTTCTATACAGCATTTGAGAGGTATTTGAAATGAAAAATACGTTATTCAAATTTCCGTTACATAAATATTTTTAGCACATTCTTGTCAGACATTATACGTATAGCTATCGTCACCTCAAGATATTAATTCGGCACTGAAATTGCCTTTGACGGATCAGCGAAGTGGAATTTATGGAAATATTTGCAGTGTTGTTAAAATATCGTTCGAATACCGCTTTAAATGTGCCCTACATTATTGGCCACCAGCCTCCTCACAACGCTTTACTTCACTTACATCGCCGTGTGTTTGCGGATTTAAAGTTATTTTTCATTCACAAAAGATAGAGCCGGAGCGCGGTTAATTAACCTATAAAATATTGGATGCCGACCGCAATCTGTGGTTTTATGAATTACACTCGCGAAGTTATCGAAGATAATTGCCAAGTATTTCACAGCGAATACCGCGTTTATTTATCGGATGGCTGTTATCGTATACGCAAACTATCTACTGCGAATTCTAGGTATTGGGAATAAAGAAATTGTGGTGTTAATTAAAACTAAACGTGACTTTGTAATAAAATGTTTACAAATTCCTAGAAGTTGTCTAATTTTGGCGTTCGGGAATCGAGATAACATCCGTCCCATATTATTCCAGTTAATTCGTTTTCGATTTGTAGGTATCTAATTTACACGCTGCAATAGTAAAGAAACAAACAAGTCGAATAGTGTAGTTCGTTGGATTTGTTTCAACTTAGATTCTGATATTAACTGTTAACATTTTGAAAAACTAATTTAAATAAAAATGTCCAGCAGGGCGCGAGCAGCAAGATCATTTTTAAATTTTGCTTTATATGCAGTATCAATTTATATTAACTTATAACATTTGCCCCCAGATGATGCGTCACGCGTGGAACAACTACAAGCTGTACGCGTGGGGCAAGAACGAGCTGAAGCCGATATCGAAGCGGGCGCACCTGACGAGCGTCTTCGGCGGTGGAGACCTCGGCGCTACCATAGTGGACGGCATGGACACGCTGTACGTCATGGGCCTGATGGATGAGTTCAGAGAGGGCAGGGAGTGGATCGCTGAACACTTTCATATTAACGAAATCGTGAGTGGCTTTTTTTTCTTGGGTGATTGTGGTGAAGTAGGTATTATAGGTAGGTACATCGTTTATTGACCTTGAAGGAAGGAACCTTTTTTTTTTTTCAAATTCACAATATTTTGGGATCGCAGGCATCTTGAAGATCCTCGAGGACTCCTGCTGAAACTAGTGTCAGGATCAGTCCTGCAATCAAATCAATATACAATTTTACTTACAATTGACTTACAATTTTTTGATTAAATATATATTTTACTAGTAGTCCGCCCCGGCTTCGCCCGTGGTACCTACATGTTTAAACTATCCTATCTCTCAAGTTGGATCGAACTGCACATGGTGTGCGAATTTTATTATAATCGGTTAAGTGGTTCGGTAGGAGTCCATTGAGGACAAACATTGTGAGTTATGACACGAGATTTATATAATATATTAAGATGGCAAATGGAATCATTTAAGTTTTGACTGTTGAGCAATGTTTAATTAATACTTTAAATCTCAAAAACGTTCGATACCTACTCGTTAAGATAGAAATGTAAGGTGTGAAAAGGAATCTTTCCTCAGAATGCAATAAAACATAGGAATCTAACAGATCTCACTAACGGATATGGAAAATTGCTTTTTAATAGTATACCTTCTCTAGATTACGTTATGCGACGATAAAAAATCTATTTATACTTATATTAACACTACCTATAATATTTCTTGAAAGGAAACAGTAGATTTAGAAAGTGTCGCGTTTTGTGTATTTAAGCAGAACTGTTTACTAATTGTACAGTTAGGGGCAATAAACTTTACCCACTTTTTGATGCAATCTTGAGGAAAAATGGGTACATAAGGATATTTTAGAAGTTGTAGGTAATATACGAACAAAATATTTTCATATATATCTATAGCTATATGTACAATTTAGAATTATGCTAATGCATATCAATTTATTGAATTGAAAAATGTCAATGTGGAATGTATAATTAGATTTGGTTAGTCTGAGTCTACTGTCTAGTCGTATTTGTCTACAATATTAAGTCATATTTTATTCTTATAATACAGATACTATGAAGATAACATATTTCATAAGGGTATACCTATCGTGAATAAAACGAAGTAGATATGTATATGCATTCGCATTGGATAATATCGATATTTAACGAACCCATAAGTAAATATTAGGTACTTACCTACCATAAATAGAATAATCTAAAATTCTTCGCACAAAATGCATTTATAGTACCTACCTAGGCATAGAATTAGAAAGACTAATATATCGCGCGGCGAAAAAGTTCTGCATAATTTATTTATAGTTAGCTGTTGCTAGCGACATACCAACTGAAACGGCATATCATCAATTAGTTAAAACTAACAAATTCAAAGCCTTGAAAGCGATTTTGTATCATTGTCTTAAGCTGATTATTTAGACAAAGTATAATAGATCTATCACTACATTGTATAAAACAAAGTCGCTTTCTCTGTCCCTATGTCCCTTTGTACGCTTAAATCTTTGAAACTACGCAACGGACTTTAGATGCGGTTTTTTTTAATAGATAGAGTGATTCAAGAGGAAGGTTTATATGTATAATAACATCCATTAAATAGTGAAGAAGTACTTTTATTTTTGAGGTTTCTAATGTGATGTCGTAAAAAATTACATTTTTTCCGCTTACATTGCAAACGCAGGCGAGTTTTACGAGTTTTATCAAAATAATGTTCTAAGTATTATACACATTGAAAAGGTCTACAGAAAAGTCCGCGATGGTATATGTCTTTCTCTTATGGATAACCCACAATAACTTTTTTTCGTCATTTACTTTTTACGACAAATAATCTCATTTTCGAAGCGATTTTAAGCAATACAGCATTTATCCTTAACCAATTCATTTAATATAGATCTATATGGCCCTTTACACCGTATGATTTAAGTGAATATTTTCGAAGATATTACAGATTTAAAAAATTGCGGGACGTAGCGTTTGCGGCGGTACCGGCCGGCCGCCCGGCTATATATTTTATACCCGTGCGAAGCCGGAGCGGGCCGCTATGTTATACAACGTTCACAGTTTTTCTGTAGTGTATTTAGTATCAGCATTGCACCCGTGTGAAGCCGGGGCGGGTCGCTAGTTTAATTATAAATCAAACGCGGGCGGTGCTTCTGTCCTACCCCATGTATGTTATTAAAGACGTTTCAAGTCAAAAGATTTTTAACCAGCAGCTATTGCTTATTTTTATTTCTACCTGGCCACCTAATTATTCATTTCCACAAACGTATCATCCATGTTCGTAACAATAATAAGAAATTAACCGGCTCATAAAGGTAAGAAAATTGTCAATTAGGCGCTTCAGTATTAATTAGATATTGACAAACGCATGGCCATACAACAAACGTCTATTGTGATTTCAATTCACGTATGATTAAAGTTTTTCGTCGATACATGCCTTTTTAATGTGCTCCAATTAAATGCACCTCTGTTTGTCCAGGAATGTAACAATCGAAAACACTTGAACACATATTGAATGTTAATTAAATTTGTATTAATTCACTGGAAATTTAAAATTAATGAAATGAAATGGACGATTAGCTACACCTACTTTTAAGGTGGTTGATAATTGATGTGACGTTATATGGACGGTCGTTGGAGCCTGCGTATGCACATGCACGCGTCGCAAATACATTCTAGTGCATATCTCATTCTAAAAATTAATACTTACATATAGTATATCCACATATTTTATCAGAAATTTTGATATATTTACATACAAGTTTTAAGATTTACAGCTTCTAAATATACAATCTATTTTGAATAACAAGATTTCTGTCGTAAAATAAAGGCCAATGATTTTGAAAGAACGACTAGGTATTCCGTCTTTCTCTTTCTCAGACCATCTATAGATAATAAATAATAATATATCCAGGTACTATAACAATATCTTCTATTATTATATTCTCACAAACAAAATTATCTTCATTAACAATATCTTATATTTATCCTCACAAAGAAAATAATTGTCATTGTTTCATTAAAAAAATCCACATTTATTTATTCTCCAAATCAAAATATACAACAAATTACAAAAGTGAAGCGTTGACAATGTACAAGCAACTATTAAAGCCAGTGGCAGTTATTCTGAAGTCCCTCAGCGCGGAGTTTTGTCTGAGGTTTTTTGTGCACCTTTAAAGGTGGGTCCACATTTGTATCAAGTAATCGTATCCGTATCAGGCGTAACGTATCGAGAAAGCGTATCCTAAGTATGAATCGTATCACGAAATTACATATGGTCCGAGAAATTTTCTAAAATTAGCGGAAATTAATTTTAGTAGACATTATTGACACGTCTCAGATACGCGGTAAATAGCGATCGGAGTGAATTATGATCATGATAATTGTGCGGTCACACTAGCAAATAACATGATACGCTCGATGCTTCGCGACGGAGCAGACCTGGGAGATCTGATACGCGAACACGATCAAGTGTGGACCCACCTTTACGGCTTACACACGCTCTTCGCGAAACTTTTTTCATTTACCGAATGCATTGGACTGCGCTTGTGATAATGAGCCTTGGTAAGAATGCAAACTGTTTGGAACGAGACGCAGTGTTTTAAACAAATCCATTGGATAAATGAAGTAGACTATTGTGACTAAGTTACTAGTTAGTTATGCGCTCTTGGCATTTGGACTTCATTTTGGGTAAAGTTTTTTCGAATTTTGTTTTTGATTTATTTGTTCTGTGCAAATGGTTTGAATTTGTTTAAATGTTTCTTGCATTTTATTGTGAATAGTATATATTGACGTCTTTCTCAATCCTTTTTATATTGTATAAAACCCATCCATAATGTAAACGACGATTTCAATATACTTTTCGCTTGTGGTAAGGAATCTCCGTAAAAAATTCTAGTGTCGATTATTCTTCTATAAATTCCGAGTGAAAAGAAAATAATTGCGGCTAGAGCCTCTTGGAAAAAAACAAAGAATTCAATAATGTTAGCTCTTCGACAGTTGAAATAAATAGTTGTGCTGTCTGAGCTTTGACAAAGACAGCTCGTGATAAGTCCTCAACGAGCATTATCGAATTACCTCGTATTCTCGTATAGATAAATAAGTACTACTTTTTCCTTTCATTGATACGAGAAACTTGTCGTTGCACCTGTCTGTAATAGCAGCCTGTCGAGTGTCTTAGATTGTTTAGCTCTAGATTACTATAAATACACTTGGAATTTATTTATAGAGTTAAAATAATATATAGAAAAATATATATTTTTTTAAGAAGTCCGACGTCTTATTGAACAAAAAGCTAATACTTAAAAGTACATTTATTTAAGTAGGTATTAACTATTAAATATGTAATTATTAAAATTCTAAATTAATAACATTAAGGATACTCTAGAGTCTAGTCCGTATTATACGAGTAGGTAATGCAATTCAAGGTACATTATTAGATATCGAGCCGTAAAGGGAAATTGAAATTATCAACTTAATATTTAAGCACTGAGTTGATATGTTGTCGTGCCAAATCTGAACCATCTTCCTCGTAATTACCTTTTTTCCGAGTATACTGAGGTATTTAGTCTGTTCACTTACATGAAGTATTTAATTTTATGAGTTTTGGATGATTATTGTTAAGTGAGTAATAAATTATTATTAATAGTCTTCAAAGCACACGTATCTTCATTAGTAATAAGTCATAATAGTTAATGATCTTAGGCTCCGTCAACCAAGAATGACGAAATCGACTTTAACCTTCTTTAAATGTTCTCATATGAATATCCAAAGATTAATTTGTGCTGCATAATTGTAATTTTGTAATTAAAATTGCGGTTGGCGCAGTGGTAAAGTAACTGCCTACTGAGCCGACGGTCCCGGGTTCGATCCCCGGTCAGGGCAAATATTTGTGTGATGAACTCAATTATTTGTTCTTGGGTCTGGGTGTTATTATCTATATATGTATTTATTAAATATTATATTTATCGTCGCCTAGTACCCACAACACAAGCCTTAATTGAGCTTACTGTGGGACTAGGTCGATTTGTGTAATAATGTCCTATAATATTTATTATTATTATTATAATATTATGCTTTCGTGGAACAAAATAATTAAAAATTTTAAACGAAAAGGAGTTTGATTTCTGATATAATTTAAATTATTTATTTTATGTAATAAATGATAATAGATAAATCTTGTGTGTTATAAAAAGTAATAGTGGTATTTTTATTCGTGTTTTATTTCTTAGCTTTTATGATCATTTAAATCTAGTAAATAATAAAATGCGGCAAACAGAGACAGTGTTTATTGCTATAGCGGATACTAAATACTAATATCCGTTGTGAGATGTTCCACTCCCTCTAAAGATATAACCTTAAAAGGATTTATTTTCTCTTTGTTATCCTGATAGCCTGGTAAGCTTAATCGATAGCTTTATTTTTTAACTTTATTTAATGGGTAATTATTACTTTTATTGTGAAAAATTAAATCGCGGCAGGCTACTCCTTATTTTAAGCCCAAATATACTTTACTTGTTACTACCTACTGTACTGTAGCTACTGTACTGTACCTACTGTACATCGTAATCACACCATCGTAAATGTGGTGAACAACGAAAGCGTATCTATACTTAATATTATAAAGCTGAAGAGTTTGTTTGTTTGTTTGAACGCGCTAATCTCAGGAACTACTGGTCCGATTTGAAAAATTCTTTCGGTGTTAGATAGCCCATGTATCCAGGAAGGCTATAGGCTGTATATCATCTCGCTAAGACCAACAGGAGCGGAGCAATGCGGGTAAAACCGCGGAGCACAGCTAGTTGTAAATAAATTTCAAAAATATTAAACTATCATGTCTCTATATGCGGATTTGAGATCCCTTTATCCGCTTACATGGACCGCATCGAAAAATCCTTTGCTAGTTTTATTGTTGGAAATATCTGACACGTATTCTTCTCGATAAAAAGCGCTCGTACACTGTCCGCTTATGCCGGGAAAAATGGGCTTAACGAAAGCACACATGAGTGGAGTGAGCAGACTTTGTACAAGCAGTGGCCAACTACACGAGTTTCAAAGCGGATGATAAAACAAAATCTCATTTTACGAGCAACCTAAAACAACGAGATAACGCTATGAAAGAGCACAAAGAAAATAATTAGAAACATTATAATATAACTCGTTCTTTTACCCCAATGTTATTCAATTTTGCCGTCATTGAAAATGGGCTTTGTCTGCTTCGTCGGTTCAATTTGTAACAATTATTAGGTATTATCATTGATACAATTGTATTATATTAGAGGACATAGTATATTGTGGTATATTATTGTAGCTAATGCAGCGTGAAGTGGAACACAATCCGTTTGAATATATTGTTTGATGTTCAACGGGTATGTAACAATGGTTTATAAGATATATTTACTTTGCTCATATGAATATTCAATAGTATTATAATTGACTCAAACCTTCTAATTTATATAATTATTAAATTAAGGTTTGTTGGTATTCTCTTTTCTATTACATAAGTGAATTAACGAATTATTTCAGAAAATTAAACTTAATTTATTTTATCAGCGCAAATTTTAGAGAAGGCTATAAATAGACTGAAAGCTGCAATTGATCGCAATTTCGCTTCTGTTAAGTACTATTATGACGATACCCTGTAGCAACCACTTTAATTTACATTTTACAATATTTTCGCATTACCCCTTACAAATATGACAAAGCTTTTGTTTCACGATTCTCGACATCTTGTTACAACCACTTTATTTCCAAGCGTGAATTCACATTATAATTATGTGATATTCCCCTAACAAATATACGTATCTTATATCTTTTATCTATTTAATTTCAGGACTCCGACCTATCTGTATTCGAGACGACGATCCGTTTCGTGGGCGGATTGCTGTCGTGCTACGCGTTGACCGGCGACACCGTATTCCGCGATAAGGCGGCGGAGGTTGCTGATGCTTTGCTGCCAGCGTTTGATACCCCCACTGGGATACCGCATGCGCTTATCAATCCCACTAATAAGGTAAGTTTGGGAAATATATGTATATCTATCCATACTAATATTATAAATGTGAAAGTAACTCTGTCTGTCTGTCTGTTACTCAATCACGCCTAAACTACTGAACCAATTTGCATGAGATTTGGTATGGAGATATTTTGATACCCGAGAAAGGACATAGGCTACCTTTTATTGCGAAATATGTACCACAGGCGAAGCCGGGGCGGACCTCTAGTGTAAATATAATTAAGTCTCTATGGATCGGGACTTCTTACTATAAAGCTTCGAAAATTTAAGGGTCTTTATCTCAATACAAAATTGCAAATGTTAAATTTATATGTACATATAAACGATAGTTAATAACTTAAAATATTTTATAACCTTAAATGGTTTGAAATTTGCTGCATCGATAATGAACTTAAAGTTCCTCTGGATCAGATAGTCGTCAATATAAAAATGTAATTCTAACGTTCACTAGTGTGAATTTCTAACAATTATTATAGTAAGTGAATAGTAATTATGAACACCGCTGCATGATTCTGTATGAATTGTGCTTCAGTTATTTAAATATTATTATACGGCATGAAAATGTTTATGTTAATGTTTATACAGTTGTTAATATTATACATCACAAAAGCAGCGTATTATCTTTGTGCCTATTCAATTTATAATGTTAATTATGCGCAAACATTAATATAAAACCATCAATTTACATACTTATCGCAAAAAAAACGTTCCATTTATTTCTCAAACTGTATTATCATAATATATTTCAAATACTATCGCTATTTGCTATCACTTGAATATTCAGCAATGCATTATTGGCAATGCTAAACGTTTAATCTTCCTCAACCGCTCCCCGTAAAGGGTACCGATATCGGTGCATAAATTAATCGCCGAGCTTTATATTAATCGGACCTTTTCGAGTTTCCCGACTTCGTTATCATCAAAGGCGGTACGTTGTCATTCCGAGCACAGTCCTAATTAGGCGCGGTGACCCTTGGTCCTTGGAGCTATTACAAAGTCTAATCGTGTGCGAAAATCCGCGCAGCGTGAATGGTAATCAATTTGTTCTTAGCGCCGTGAATGGCTGGATTAGGATTGTGAGATATAGTTGGTAGGAAGTTTGGCCCGTTCTTTTTTCACAGAATAAACAGATTAAGGATACTGATTGATAGCTTTATAGCTTCGGTACAAGTCTTACAATGGAATTTGTTTTATGTTAGCGTGTAACGAGCCAGTGTTATGGGCCCACTTCGCAATGGACAGCGTTGGCCCAACAAATGATAGTCGATGTTTGCCGCCATTACGGCGTTTATGAATTAATCTACAATGACGGCCGATCATTTCAGCCCTCTACAATATCGTAATTGCTCTACTCGCCTAACAATGTGAAGAAGATAAATAAGTTATAACTTGAAAATGGTGTAGTAGTTAAATTTCTAATATGCTTTCACTTTTCAACATTGTTTTTCAGGCAAGCCGTCAGTATCATTGGGCTGGTTCAAACAGTATTCTCTCAGAAGTTGGAACGTTACATCTGGAGTTCACTTACCTGAGTGACGTTACAGGGAAAGAAGGTATTAATGATATTATATGTATAAAATAGATATAAGAAAATTTATTGCATTCAAATTGTTAACCATTTTTCAAACTATGCAGGTCAATACAAAATATGAATATTAAATTTTCAATACATAAACATAATAGGATTGTTTTAATTATTAATTAAGAAGGCTTAAAAAAATAATGACGTCGCATGATACGATCTAATGAGATTTTATGGTATTACAAAAAGAGAATTAATTATTAATATCCTTAATTATTGTTTATTAATATCCATAGTTTATACATAAAACACTAATTAACAAATTATCCAATAGTTTACAGGCAGAAGGCGGCCCGTATCCGCGAAGTGCTACACAATATACAGAAACCGGACGGCCTCTACCCGAACTATATCAACCCGAGGAGCGGACAGTGGGGACAGAGTTAGTATATTATTTATTTGAAAAAAAATGTATTTTATAAGGTATATGGTAGAGTTTAAGGTAGGTCACATAAGGTAAATTGAGGATTTTCGTTGTTAATATTTGAACAAAAATATAGTTGATAAAAATATGATGATGATGATGCCTTTCATTTAAAAATTTATATTACAAGGTACAATAATAGTTTTTGTTGAACATATCATCACAGTTAATCAGAAGTGATACTTCTTTGGCAAGTTTCAAAGATACCAAAATTGTAGCCTTATGTAGCACTAGCTTTCCGCCCGCGGCTTCGCCCGCGTTTTCAAAGAAAAACCCCTTCCCGTAGGATTTCCGGGATAAAACCTATCCTATGTCCTTTCTCGGGTATCAAAATATCTCCATACCAAATTTCATGAAAATTGGTTCAGTAGTTTAGGCGTGATTGAGTAACAGACAGACAGACAGAGTTACTTTCGCATTTATAATATTAGTATGGATTAAGCACTCCGTGACATGACGGTATCGCCATGACGCGACCTTGAAATTTTACTCTCAACGCGCCTAAAGAAGTTTCACTTCAAATAATTTACAATTAATGATGATGATGATTATGGTAATAAAAAAGACGTGTGGCACTCGGGGACTGCCGCGGTAAAGCTATTGCATGCTATGCCTTCAAGCCACACCTCCGTACCCGTCGGAGTGGGGAGCGTGAGGTTTTTTCGTCACGGAATTTCTGGATTCGGTCCCCGCGCTCATGGCCCGCGATAGAAGCTATGCAATAGCTTAATTATGAAAATTTTTGTTTCCAGGGCACATGTCGCTGGGAGCGCTGGGCGACTCGTTCTACGAGTATCTACTGAAGGCCTGGCTCGTCACAAACAACGAAGACGAACAGGCATGTGTTGTTTTTAATATTTAGCTTTAAACAAAACTAAACTACGATGTTTATAACGATCGAATAAGAAAACACAACAAAAACGAACTTGAAACTGTCAAGTGTGTAAAATTTGTGGTAAGAAACAAACATTAAAGCAAAATCAAGCTTACTATAAGTATTTCGGAAAGGTCTATTCACAAAACGTACCAAAAACAATGCAGTTTTACGACATAATCTACGTGGTCAATATACATTTTACACCGAAATAAATTCAACCTTATTCAGATGGTTTAAAGTCGAATTTACAAAGCACCAAAACTCCACCCAAATCATTTCCTTTTTTCAATACTATTCTTAATAAACATGAATGCTTATAAATTGTATTTAAAAACTTGCAGGCACGTATTATGTTCGACGAGGCAATGCAAGCGGCATTAGATAAAATGTTAAGAGTATCGCCGGCGGGATTGTCTTACTTGGCTGAGTTGAAGTATGGCAGGATATTTGAGGAAAAGATGGACCATTTGTCGTGTTTCGCTGGTGAGTTTCACTGTTTTCTTACTTTTCGCAGAAAACTGTTTGCCAGATTTTCACTTGCAAACCAATGTTTTTCAAAATTTTATTTCGCCGAATAATCATTTGCCAACTTATATAATTTTGTTTTATTTCCCAACCTCACAGTTACCAACTAAACGTTTGGTCTGCTTTTCATAATGACACTTCTTAAAATGCCAACCTTTAAGTAGCAGAATAAATATTCTGCTGAATATTACCCAAACTAAAATTAGTTTGCGTAATATTCATTTAGTTGATTATTGTTTACCAAATCTAGTTGGCTTTCATTTACTAATCATGTAATATTTAATGTGACCTAACCTACCCTGTTTCCTTTAGAAAAGCGATTCGTTTCTGGCACTGACCGGACGCTGCCGCGGCAGTTTAGTTTCTCTATTCACCATGAAATCTACTTTTATCTACTTTCTCATATAAAAAGACGTGTGGCACTCGAGGACTGCCGCGGTAAAGCTATTGCATGCTGGGTTCAAGCCACACCTCCGTGCCCGTCGGAGTGGGGAGCGTGAGGTTTTTTCGTTACGGAATTTCTGAATTCGGTCCCCGCGCTCAAGGCCCGCGATAGAAGCTATGCAATAGCTTAATATAATATTGTTATTTCTAGGTGGTATGTTCGCCCTTGCGTCCACAACGTTAGAAAACTCGCTATCCGACCGCTATATGGATGTCGCCCGCAAACTGACGCACACGTGCCACGAGAGTTACGCACGATCCGATACTAAACTCGGTCCGGAGGCTTTCAGGTATTTATGTACTATGTTATATTGTTGGGAACATTATGTATATGATATTATGTTATCGGTATAAAACTCGCTATCCGACCGCTACATGGACGTGGCTCGCAAACTAACGCACACGTGCCACGACAGTTACGCACGATCCGATACTAAACTGGGCCCTGAGGCTTTCAGGTATTTAGTTAGAAACTTGAATTAATGTTACGAACTCACTGGTCTAGTGTGAAACGTAAAATTGTAAATTATTTATTAAAAAATATGTAAACTACAACTTTTAACTATTTATACACAATTTGAAAAATATTAAACACTAGCGGTCCGCCCCGGCTTCGCCCGTGGTACATGTTTACGTTTTCTCTACATAATAACCATCCTCGTACTTCAAGGAATATAATAAAAAAAGAATTATCGAAATCGGTTCAGCCGTTCTCGAGTTATGCGCTTACCAACACATTTTGCGATTCATTTTTATATATAAGAAAGATATGTTGCGATTACGAACAAACTGCATGGCTAGTCTGCAAAAAAAATATATTAAAAATTACATTTCTGAACAAGAACTATTGAGCTGCAAATTGAACTATTGAACAAAGAGCTGCTAAATTGATTACGATTGCAATATAATTTTTACTTCTGTCGTGCGTTGCAATCTTTCACATTCTTTTAACACAAGCAAATGTTCTTTTCATACCTTAATTTATATCATATCCCAATCCTTATCTCATTTTGAATTCCAAATATCCAGGTTCTCAGGCGCAACGGAAGCCCGTGCGATGAAAAGCAACGAAAAGATGTACCTTCTGCGGCCGGAGACGTTCGAGAGCTACTTCATAATGTGGCGACTCACTAAGGAGCAGAAGTATCGCGATTGGGCCTGGGAAGCTGTTGAGGTATGTGCTTACTCAAACTCAAACTCAAACATTTATTTATTCAATTAGACTTCTTCGAGAAGCACTTTTGAAACGTCAATACATATTTTTTACATTTACCACCGATACTGGTTCTTTTATTCGTTTAATAAAAAAGCATGTGTAAATGGAAATGCCAAGACTCGCTGAGGGGCCCCTGCGCGACTCTAGTCAGTAAGTAAGTAAGTGTTTTCATTAGTTAAAGCGAAATAGCGATTAGTAAGCGTGGAACCATAAATTGTAGAATGATGGTTGCCAACTTCTTCGAACATCGGAAACCCAAAAAAAACACGCATTTTTTTAATAAAATGATATTGTGTAATTTATTGTAACTCAAAATTTTTATTATACTGGAATCATGCTGTCATCATGCAATCGGGATAAAAATATCAGAACTGACTCATGAATCCTTTCAGTACTTTCAGTATGATACGTTGTTGAGTTATTAAAAACAAACAGATAGACAATTTTTTTTTTAATTATTTAGAGTGACTAAATTTCGTCAAAGAATCTTCCATGAATAGAATTCTCCCTTTGACATTTTTATTATTAAACTAGCGGTCCGCCCCGACTTCACCCGTGGTACATATTTATGTTTTCTCTACGTAAGAACCATCCTGGTACTTCAAGGAATATAATAAAAAAAGAATTATCGAAATCGGTCCACCCGTTCTCGAGTTATGCGCTTACCAACACATTTTGCGATTCGTTTTTATATATAAGATTATATTTATCGTCGCCTAGTACCCACAACACAAGCCTTAATTGAGCTTACTGTGGGACTAGGTCGATTTGTGTAATAATGTCCTATAATATTTATTTATTTATTCCTTAGGCCCTAGAGAAGCACTGTCGCGTGGAGGGCGGGTACACGGGTCTGCTGAACGTGTACCACGCGGCGCCGCAGGGCGACGACGTGCAGCAGAGCTTCTTCCTCGCTGAGACGCTCAAGGTAAATATCATTATACTCTCTCTCTCTCTCTCTCTCTTTTTCCCTCCACTGTTGGACATAGGCCCCTCCTAAGGCGCGGGTCAAACACAACCGCGCAACCGTGGCACAACCGTGGCGTGCCCATACAAAATGTATAAGAAGGACGTGGTGCAAAACAGATTGAAGAGATGCGCTTATGGCACGCCATAGTGCTCGGTCTTCAGCTTTTCGCCGCCATTGAGTACCAGCAATCTTGCGTATATCGTCGCTCCACCTTGCTACAGGGCGCCCTACACTACGTTTGCCGAGTCGCAGTCTCTCCACAACGCGTTTGCCCCAACGGTTATCCGTTCGGCGATAAATGTGGCCGCCCACTGCCACTTCAGCGTACTAATTCGTTTCGGATTTGATCATTATACTACACTAACACTAATTATTGACTTAGAATAAAGCTCAATCTATTCTATACTCACATGCACTGTTGGTTTAGAAACACACACAAAAATCCAAAATCAAAAGTCCAAAACAAAACTCTGCCTACGCGTCTATTGGGCAGAGTTTTCAAAAGGCAACAATGTTCGAAGTCTATTTCTATACCTTTAACATTATTGCCATGATATGAGGTGTTAGATAAAATGAATGTTTAATAAGACGCCGCTTGAACGTTTTGACGACCTTTTAAAAGGTGATGTAACGTGACGTAGTTGTTGATCAATGAAACTTAGATATTTTTTTACGAAAAGCACTTGACTATTTTCCAAATTTATCTGTATAAGTGAATCAAATTTTACAATAAATAACACATACATTTTATTTTTTTTCAGTACTTGTACCTGATATTCGCCGACGACTCTCTACTCTCACTGGACGAGTGGGTGTTCAACACTGAAGCCCATCCATTCCCCGTCAAGGACAAGAACCCATTATACAGAGCTGCCGACAAACAAGAGGATAACCAAGTTTAATTGCACTTTACACTTACAATACACTTTGAGTTGTGTCACTCACTTAAACGTTGTTGCAGTTGTGAGACTTACACTATACACTTTGAGTTGTGAATCACTTCAGTAATACAGTTCGGTTCGGTTTACTCCGGGAGGATAACTTTAGAGTTACACTTTGAGTTGTCACATCACTAATGAATTAAAAGTTGTAAGACTTGAGCATGTTCAGTTTAATAAAGGATATCCTCTGGTAGAAAAACTAAACCAGTTCTTACTCACACTTTCAATTTACTACTTCGAGTTGTGAGTCACTTTACTAATATATTATTACAATTGGGAGACTCACACTTTTTATTTTGAGTTGTGAGTCACTTGAATCATTATTGTTATGTATACGTGAAGTAAAGTAATGTGACTTCCGGATAATAGTTCAGTTTATTACTAGAGGATAAACATCTGGTAGCCAAATATAGACTTACACTTTCACTTTACTTTGAGGTGTGAGTCATAAATCGATTAAGTGTTTAACTATTGTGGAAAACAACGATTACTTCTTTGATTTCACGCGTTATAAGGTTAACGGACGTATGCGTGTTTTAATCCAATGTGTTTTTCATTTTTTTAATACATTTTTTTTAAATTTGAATCTGATAGTAAATTATAGAATGTTATTTATTATAAGAAAATTAAAACTTGGTTACGTCAATCTTACTGAAGCAATATGTGCTGATTAAAAATATGTATTTATTATGTAAAATTATAAACGAAAGTAAATGAAAAGTCATTTAGTGGGTACTTATCATATTGTAACTCATAGGTACCCACAAACCTATGTTAGGTAATATTATTGAATTTTATGTACCGCAAAATGCTATTGAGTTTTTGCGGCATTCATTTCAATAGGTGTAACCATTCAAACTAGACTTTAAAAAAACTAGGATTTATTTATCTAGATTTTTTGTCTCTATCGTCTTTCTTAATAATTAATTTTTTGAACACATTCCTCGTAAATGCAGGATGTCATTTTTTGCCTTTTTTTAACATTCACTGCCAGCAATAAAATTATTGTTTAAAAAAGTTTAAATAATCGTGGATGGTCGAAATTTTGAAAAATATAAATTATCATGAATATTTCTCATACTTTGTAAATATAATCGATTTAATTTACTTAAAGCCAGTTTATTTTTAACTTGACTTAGTGCTGATTTTTCAATCGTTGGTTAAAACTTATTCTTCGGATAACATATTAAACTAACATTTCAAAAATGCTAGTTTAATATGCAATAATTGTCCGGATTTGACAGTTTAATGGTGACATTTTAATATTATCGTGTAATACTTTATTCGACGGATAAGTTTTTAACCCAAGGATTGAAAAACCGGGCCTTAACCAAGACAAATAACCAGCGTTTATACTTTATAATACTAATACAAATGTTTACTTAAATGTTAATGAATTTATTTTTCTATTTATTTGGTGCATTTTTAATTGCAGTAATTTATTATTATTCGTTCGGAGGTTTTAAGCTCGGAAACATATCGATATAGGCACTACAATAATAATATATAATATTATGTTATTTCACACGGATGTAAGCAATGCGTCTTTAATAATTTAATAATTATTTAGCTTAAATTTAGTGGCTAAACTAATAAATGAATAGACTTAGATATTTTTGATGTATATGTGACTAGATTCAATTAATTGTTGATATTCGTGTGAAAAGCGGCTCTGCATACAAATATAGTTCCATTTAGAGTGAATAAAATGTTAGCAGTTAGAAGATTTTTTATCCAAACTATAATAATAATATAATAATACTTAGTCATAAATCAATTAATCGCATTAATCAAGTGTTTAGAAGGCCTTTAACAGTCATATTAAATGAATAGATATTTTTCTTTAGTTTATTAAGAAAATGTTTTGGTTTTTCGTCTATAATAATGACAGTAATTGTTTTACGTAACTAAAATAATAATTGTGTTAACACGATTGATATAGGACATGGTGATTTGTACCCTATGACAAAAAACAAGGAAACAACGATCTTTAAATTATTTAAAAATGAAATAAATAAGGGTACATTTCTATATTTTATTTGTGAAATTGCCGCACCTGTTACTAGAGCATTGAATCTAATGAACCATAGTGAAACGAGATTAGTTGTCGTAGACAATTATAATAATTATCTGTACATTGTGTATATATAGCTAGATATAGCGTAGCGTCTGTGTGTAGAACTGTGAGATAGTGAGAGTTATATTTAGAATTAAACTGTCTTACCACAAAAAACTTTAAACAGGGCTTAACTTTAAGCGCGGGTTCTCTTTAATCTGGTTTTGTCGTATTTTACATAGACAACTATTAAAGTGACAGATCCCTGGTTTAAAGTAAGACTGTGTTTAAATTGTTTTGTGGTAAGACCATAAGTTTCTATTTATATTCATAATTATCATTATGTGTATGAAGAAATCTTCAATATTTCGATAGTAGCATAATTGTTTAAAAAAATTAAAACCTTTTTGTTATCAATTTTTAAACGACAAACAAAAATATTCAAAAGAATAAGACAAATGATGAATGAAATAATATCAACTTTATCATCGAGTGATTAAGATTTAAAATATAACTCTCATTCCCTCGCCTCCCCACAATAAAAATTTATTTTAAATTAATGTATGCGAGTGTGCGACTGTTGATTTGTTTTTGTAATACTAAGAAGTATAAAAATATGTTATCCATGTAATGATATTTAAATTAAAAAATTAACTCGTAATTTGTTATATTCTGTGTTGTTAAAATTGATTTAAAATGCTGATATTTTGTACTTCTTAGATAAAGTAATTTAACCTGACTGCCATCTATGTCTGTTGTATTATATATTTCATATTAATATTATATATATTCGCAAAAGACAAATAACAAGCAGATTATATGTTTAATTTATAAATTTTATTTCTCGTGTACCTTCTGATTTAAAAAAATATGTATATTTTCACCTCGTTCCATATAGAAAACTCATAAATAAGTATTTTATAACTTTGCCATTCAAAATACTTTTACGCATTTATAATCTCCTAGTAATAATAGGCCAGTAGAAATCGACACTAAAAAACCCTAAATTCGCAAAGCACGATGTAGATTTGAATTTTTGGTATGTTGTTTGGATCAGTTAGGGTGATGTAAATCCCAATTTGCAACTTCGAAAAAGTTGTGCTCGCTGCGCACCACGTGATAAACTGCGAAAATTTTGGACTTTTTTCACTTTTTGCTCTAAAAGTCATAAACTATGCGTTTCCGACAAGTATGATTCAGTACATAAATTAAGGTTATTAAATTTGCAACAATTTAAGCCTAACCGCAGCTCTCTAAACCTTATAACGACTAAACTGTGGCCATTCAAAGATGGTTCATTTTTCCGGAAATATTGAAATTTTTAGTTTTGCTCCCGTTTGAAGCAAAATATTGGCAAAAACCGCTCGTTCTATGAGAAGTTCGTATAATAAAGTTGTAGTGCATTTAATTTTCTTTCATAAGAGCATAGAACAAAGTCTGTGAGACAAATAGTTCACTCACAATATCTGAAAAACAAAAAGAAGGTAGAAATAGATTTTTAAAGAATTGAAACTGAGGGCATATAAAATCATAAAAAGGATAATACTTTTTCATATGCAGGATAGGTTATTAACAAAATTACAAAGATAATTAAATTTGCAACAATTTAAGCCTAACCGCAGCTCTCTAAACCTTATAACAACTAAGCTGTGGCCTTTCAAAGATAGTCAGTTTTTCCCGAAATTTTCAAATTTTTAGTTTTGCTCCCGTTTGAACCAAAATATTGGCAAAACCGCTCGTTCTATGAGAAGGTCATAAAATAAAGTTGTAGAAAATTTAATTTTGTTAATTACCTATCCTGCAAATGAAAAAGTATTATCCTTTTTATGATTTTATATGCCCTCAGTTTCAATTCTTTAAAAATCTATTTCTACCTTCTTTTTGTTTTTCAGATATTGTGAGTGAACTATTTGTCTCACAGACTTTGTTCTATGCTCTAATGAAAGAAAATTAAATGCACTACAACTTTATTATACGACTTTCTCATAGAACGAGCGGTTTTTGCCAATATTTTGGTTCAAACGGGAGCAAAACTAAAAATTTGAAATTTTCGGGAAAAACTGACTATCTTTGAAAGGCCACAGCTTAGTTGTTATAAGGTTTAGAGAGCTGCGGTTTGGCTTAAATTGTTGCAAATTTAATTAGCTTTGTAATTTTGTTAATTACCTATACTGCAAATGAAAAAGTATTATCCTTTTTATGATTTTATATGCCCTCAGTTTCAATTCTTTAAAAATCTATTTCTACCTTCTTTTTGTTTTTCAGATATTGTGAGTGAACTATTTGTCTCACAGACTTTGTTCTATGCTCTAATGAAAGAAAATTAAATGCACTACAACTTTATTATACGACCTTCTCATAGAACGAGCGGTTTTTGCCAATATTTTGCTTCAAACGGGAGCAAAATAAAAATTTCAATATTTCGGGAAAAATGAACCATCTTCGAATGGCCACAGTTTAGTCGCTATAAGATTTAGAGAGCTTTAATTAGGCTTAAATTGTTGCAAATTTAATAACCTTAATTTATGTACTGAATGATACTTGTCGGAAACGCATAGTTTATGACTTTTAGAGCAAAAAGTGAAAAAAGTCCAAAATTTTCGTAGTTTATTATTTGCGTATAATCTTTTTTCCTACTTTCCCAAATTTTGTAATTTTGTTAATTACCTATCCTGCAAATGAAAAAGTATTATTCTTTTTATGATTTTATATGCTCTCAGTTTCAATTCTTTAAAAATCTATTTCTACCTTCTTTTTGTTTTTCAGATATTGTGTGTGAAATATTTGTCTCACAGACTTTGTTCTATGCTCTTATGAAAGAAAATTAAATGCACTACAACTTTATTATACGAACTTCTCATAGAACGAGCGGTTTTTGCCAATATTTTGCTTCAAACGGGAGCAAAACTAAAAATTTCAATATTTCCGGAAAAATGAACCATCTTCGAATGGCCACAGTTTAGTCGTTATAAGGTTTAGAGAGCTGCGGTTAGGCTTTAATTGTTGCAAATTTAATAACCTTAATTTATGTACTGAATCATACTTGTCGGAAACGCATAGTTTATGACTTTTAGAGCAAAAAGTGAAAAAAGTCCAAAATTTTCGCAGTTTATCACGTGGTGCGCAGCGAGCACAACTTTTTCGAAGTTGCAAATTGGGATTTACATCACCCTAACTGATCCAAACAACATACCAAAAATTCAAATCTACATCGTGCTTTGCGAATTTAATGTTAATTTCCACTGGCCTATAACTTCTAGTGCAATTTCTATCATCAAGTTTATTATTAAATAATTATTTTTATTCCTTTTATACTCATTGAAAATAATGACATTTCTTTAATCTCTTATCTCTCCTATTAGTCCATTGAATAAAAAGTTCTAGAGTGCGTGAGTTAGTAACGTAAGATGTTTCTTCGGAAACATGTCAAGAGTCCCTAGGTAATAAACATACTAAAACCCCGGGCCACTAGGAGGAGCCCCGGAGTGGGGGGAGGGGGGAAATGGGTCCATTTTTTCATTTTTCGCTTAAATCTCAAAAACGGTACATGTTAGAGAAAAACTTTCAACGAAAAGTTGAAAGGCCATAAAATTATCTACAAGTTGTACCTACATCATTTTTTCCTATATCCTACCGTTTCTGAGTTATACGCAGTAAAACATGATTTTGGCTCAAACAATTTCCACATCAATCGATCATAAAATATTTCTTTCTTCCAAAAAACTCAAATGTGCAACTTGTGACCGGTACTGATAGATTGCTCTTAATTAGGTCTATAATTGGTAAAATAAACACATTCCTCCATGGAAGCCTTTAGGAGGAATCGATTGTCAAAATATTATATTATGGTAGTTTGAGTTACTGAACTTGATCTTTTTATTTTTTCTTCCAAAAAACTCAAAAGTGCAACTTGTGACCGGTACAGATAGATTGCTCATAATTGGGTCTATCATTGATAAAAATACCAGATTCCACCACGGAGGCGTTTAAGGGAATTGAATTTTATTAGGGTAGTTACGATACTTGAACTTTTTATTTTTTTTCTCCAAAAAAACTCAAAAGTGCAACTTGTGACCGATACTGATAGATTGCTCTTAATTAGGTCTATAATTGGTAAAATAAACACATTCCTCCATGGAAGACATTAGGAGGAATCGATTGTCAAAATACTATATTAGGGTAGTTTGAGTTACTGAACTTGATCTTATTATTTTTTTCTTCCAAAAAACTCAAAAGTGCAACTTGTGACCGGTACTGTTAGATTGCTCTTAACTAGGTCTATAATTGGTAAAATAAACACATTCCTCCATGGAAGCCTTTAGGAGGAATCGATTGTCAAAATACTATATTAGGGTAGTTTGAGTTACTGAACTTGATCTTTTTATTTTTTTCTTCCAAAAAACTCAAAAGTGCAACTTGTGACCGGTACAGATAGATTGCTCATAATAAGGTCTATCATTGATAAAAATACTAGATTCCACCACGGAGGCGTTTACGGGGAATTGAATTTTATTAGGGTAGATACGATACTTGAACTTTTTATTTTTTTTCTTCCAAAAAAACTCAAAAGTGCAACTTGTGACCAGTACCGATAGATTACTCATAATTAGGTCTATCATTGATAAAAAAACCAGATTCCACCATGGAGGCGTTTAGGAGGTATTGAATTTTATTAGAGTAGTTACGATATATGAACTTTTTAACTAACTACCCTAATAAAATTCAATTCCCCGTAAACGCCGTAAAAATGGAGGAATGTGTTTATTTTACCAATTATAGACCTAATTAAGAGCAATCTATCAGTATCGGTCACAAGTTGCACTTTTGAGTTTTTTTGGAGAAAAAAAATAAAAAGTTCAAGTATCGTAACTACCCTAATAAAATTCAATTCCCCGTAAACGCCTCCGTGGTGGAATCTGGTATTTTTATCAATGATAGACCCAATTATGAGCAATCTATCTGTACCGGTCACCAGTTGCACTTTTGAGTTTTTTGGAAGAAAAAAATAAAAAGATCAAGTTCAGTAACTCAAACTACCATAATATAATATTTTGACAATCGATTCCTCCTAAAGGCTTCCATGGAGGAATGTGTTTATTTTACCAATTATAGACCTAATTAAGAGCAATCTATCAGTACCGGTCACAAGTTGCACATTTGAGTTTTTTGGAAGAAAGAAATATTTTTTGATCGATTGATGTGGAAATTGTTTGAGCCAAAATCATGTTTTATTGCGTATAACTCAGAAACGGTAGGATATAGGAAAAAATGATGTAGGTACAACTTGTAGATAATTTTATGGCCTTTCAACTTTTCCTTGAAAGTTTTTCTCTAACATGTACCGTTTTTGAGATTTAAGCGAAAAATGAAAAAATGGACCCATTTCCCCCCTCCCCCCACTCCGGGGCTCCTCCTAGTGGCCCGGGGTTTTAGTATGTTTATTACCTAGGGACTCTTGACATGTTTCCGAAGAAACATCTTACGTTACTAACTCACGCACTCTAGACCCCCCTTGGAGGGACTCATTCAATGGACTATATAGGTATGTAAATATTCAGTTCTACCGACTGCTTGTTATATTATGTATTTATGTATGAAGTTGTAGTTTTAATATTGTACATTTTCGTTTATAAATAAAAATGTTTATAAAATTATTCAGTTGTTTCACTAATATCACCCATATCTTCATATTTTTATAACATCGTTAGTTAAGTATTTACAAACCAAGGAAAGTATTATATTGTTTAATTTTTATAAAAAAGCTCACCTTTTAACAAGTGAAATAATTATTATTATAGATTATCTATAGAAAATACAAAGACTGATCAACTTTTTTGTTACTTCAAACGTAGAAATAATATTGAGAAAGTAAGAAGTTTTTGTTACGAAATACCCTACCGTGATCATGTAACACCATTTTTGTCGAATAACAATTCACTAAAAATGGAGTACCGTACCCACGTGCACCTGGCTACGCTCCTATTTAATGTTTTAAAGTACAGAGTGCCTGTGTATTTGTACGACAAACTGAAATGGCTGGCGGATCATAATACAGCCTACCACACTCATCACGCAGGTTCTCTATTAGAAATACCTCTTCACAGAACATCCGCATTTAGGGGGAGTTTTAGATTTCAAGCTTCAAAATGCTGGAATGACCTACCGCCGCCTATTCGTTCCCAACAAAGCGTATTCTCTTTTAAAAACAAACTGAAGTCTTATCTTCTCGACATTCAAAAGCGCAATCAGAAATTTTAACCCCATCCAATTGCCTTTTATTGATTAGTTTTTTGTTTCAAAATATGTATACTCACTTATACAAATTTCATATATATATGTATGTATCAATATCTAAATATATTATATTAATGACTATTATTTAAATGTAAGTATATTAAATTTTATGTGCACAAATTTAAATTTAATTTAATACACAATATACGTATATTATTCATATTCATTTACTTATTATATTTATAAAGTATATATCGATTAAATTATATTTAATACAGTTTGCATACCGAACGGAAATACATCCACTGTCAATAAGACATCCTAAGGCGGCCACTGAAAATCAGTGATGACACACTGAGTGGTTGGCCTAATTATGGCATATGTATTATTTTTAAGTTCCTTTTTTTTCATCTATATTGTATCTTTTTTTTTCATAATATTATGTCCATAATAAAGTTATTTCATTTCATTTCATTTCATTTCATTTCATTTCATTTCATTTCATTTCATTTCAAGAACTCGAAGTCTACGTACCTAGTGCAAATTTTTAACATAGTATATATTCCTAGCAGTTAATTGTTTTAGTTAATTATTATTAAATATAAAGCAACATTAAAAAAAACCTGCATTCTAATCTATTTTTTTGCACCCTTGTCGAAACATATTCGAAGATATCTTTCATCAAACCATACATTTTAGTGGTATTTTTTATTATTAATTATCATATAATTTGACAGAAAGGGAGACTGTTTGTGCAATCATCAAATCGTATAAAACACGTATGACCGCTTTTGTTTTTGAGCAGATTATCATAAGATAACCTAATACTAGATGACTCGGCAAATGTTCTGCTAACATCCTTATCACTTACGGGTATAAAAAAAGATTGCGGCCTCTATTTAGAACTACCATTTTAAACTCGTCCATATTACCACAGACTAATAATACCTAATATACTACGTATACAAATATTACCAAATTATCCTTACATTTCCTATTTGATCAATACAATACATACCTAAGTACTTATAATTTAGAAAAACATATGTAGTTAATCATCAACTTTCCTTTGTATTAGCACATATTATACCTTTTTCCACTTCATCCCAGGTCGACAGGTGAAACCGAAGTGAAAATCTTGTCTTATAAACTCTTCTCCAGTCCTATCCATCAAAACTTTCAATTTATACTCCAATTCAAATACATGCTCAAGAAATAATTAAGAGAGAAACTGACACGATTCCAAATTGTCTGTCCACCCTAGCAACTACCCTAATAGAATTATTATGGCGTCGTAAAGGGGCCGGCGACAAGGCCAGGTAAATGCCGACGTGATTGTCCGCTCCTAACATTTGGGCCAGACGCCCAATTAGAGGAAATTGTTTTGTCTATTGCCTTTTGATTTGCCATTTCTTATTCGACTGATAAAGTCGCTTCTTGCTTGAATTTAGATTAATCGTACCTATACTATTATTCTGTTATGTTAAATTGGATGAAATTTTTGCTATGCCAGATTGATCAATTAGGGTGTGTAAATGATTTTTTGATGATTACTATGCAGCCAAGAGATGCGAAATGAATTATTTGTAAGATTTGTCTCACCTTGGATTAGTATTATAACTGAAAAAAATTTACCTGAACGAAGTAGGGGCGAGCAGCTAATAGTAAAAAAATTTTGTTAAAAAATGTGTAACTTTTAGTTTTTATTCAAACCGTTAAAAAATATCTGTATATAGGTACCTACTACGAGAGCTGGTACGAGAAGAGTTTTGTACCACTATAAAATATTTAAAAATCTATTATGCCTATCATGCTGTAAATCTGTAATAGCCCTTTTATTAAACAGATTTTTTCTTACATGTAAAAATAAAAAAGGTGACGCTAATTCCCGTTTTTCTGAAAGCACATAAAGTTGTTCCTGCGCTTCTCTCTCGAGTTAGCGTATTATTTTGAATCGCAAACTATAATATTTCTCCTTTGGCTTCTTATTGGAAATTTTCTGTCATTCCAGATATTCGGTCACTAGAACTATTATTATTAAAAAAAAATGTTGTGTGGTTTTATGAAACCACGGTAAAAGTGAAACTTAGGCACAAAATTATCGTATTTGTACGATAATTATTGTCGTACGGTTCGACCGTCACGCGACATGCGCTACACAGACCAAAAAGTTTGAGACGATGTAATAAAAGTGTCACTTTAATAAGTGCAAATATTTATTTCACATGTATCAATTTTAATTTATAGTTCACAAATCAAATAGAGATAACTAAAGATAGAGTCAGCGTTCCGTATCGTAATTCGTATTCATAGAGTACCATCTTTGAGTACGATACTATCAAAATTCACTAATTACTTATATAATGATTGGATACCCCAAAATAGCAATAACTAACAATGACTTCCTTATCTATTGCAAACATAGAGGCTATTGTTTCAAGATCAAAATAAATTAACACCGATACACCCGTTAACACCATTCCCCAAGCCAAATATTGTTTCAATTAGTGCAAGACAATTTTCTTTATGGGTCGGACGCTCCCTGTCCCCATTCTGACATCACCATGGGGTGGTGGGGTTGAATCGCTGAAAGCCAAACCTTCAGGACAGTTGAAATCACAGCGCACCTGACAGCCCGACGAACGCGCTTACAATTCGCGCCTTTTTTAGTGTCATAAAAAAAATTAATACATTTTTTTTAATTTAGTTTAAATGGTGTTGCTAGATTTTAAAAAGTGAAACTATTTTCTGCTTGAAAATGAAAACTGCATTGTTAATTTTGCTGGCCGTTTTATGCGCAGGTAAGTTCCTGGTTTATTTTTCTCAATAATTTTTTTAGGTTCCTAGATATACAGATTAATAAAATTGGCTCTACTACCGAACACGCGAAAATTTTCAACATAACGGTTACAACTACAGTCGTCTGATTTTTCTTTCCTTTTTTAATTTCTCAACAATCATAACTATGTAAAGAAATATAAATAGCGAAAGTTGTAACTTGTAGAGTGGTAGAGCACTCAGTATTTGTAAAGTTTAGCACCGGGAACTTAGAATTTTCCATAGAAAATACAGATAGGGTAAGGTTGCTCAAGTCGTACCACGGCGTTAGTCGTACCCCACCAATATCTCGTCTGATACCATTGAATTGGGCCATCTAGTGTTGTTAACGTGAACTATTTAGTCGCGCGAGCAAGCGTAAACAAGTGGTCAGGCGGTCGGCTTCGTGCAGCGAAAATAATTCAAAAATTAAGTTTTTTATCACTTTTCATGTAAAATTAACGACTCATTCATAAGCTTTTTACGGCAGGAATGTTATCTTTATATTTTGTCTTTGTTTACAACGATTTTTAATGCTTATCTGTCAATTGTTTGGGCATACTCAAACAGGAGAAAATTTTTAGGTTGTATTAGTAATTTTATTTTTCAACCTCAAAGATAAGTATGCTTAAGTCGTACCTGTTAAAAATTCTTTAGTCGTACTTCTATTTAGGTCTAAGATTTTGTTATTCACTAAAATAATTACCAAATAATATGCTTAAGTTAATCTCAGACTGAATTATTTGTAATTTTAACTTACTTAAAATTGATCTCTTATTATTAAGAATTTTTCTATATAGTTTATTATATCTTCACTAAAGTAAAAAGTTCTAAGTAAAGTTCTAAGTACGACTTAGGCTGTATGTGGTACGAATTAGGCAACTAGGCGCCTTAATCGTACCGAAGGTATGTTTTTGAAAAACGTTAAAATATATATTTTAATATTAACATTGTAAGTTTCTGTGATTTTTTAATAATAGACAACTAAATAAAGATTCAGTAAATGTGGATTATTTTGTATTATTTCAATTGTCGTGAATATTATAGCATAATTTCCTTAGGGGGTACGACTTGAGCAACCTTACCCTACTAATAAGGGACTTATAATAAAAACTTAAGACAAAAGCACATGCTTTATTGGGAAAAAATAATCTTTGTAAGTAGCTGCCTTTTAGCATTTAACTCTATCTTTATCATGGAAAACTAAACTCAAGACGCATAGAGGACCAAAAGAGGATGAGAACATATTTTACATTACAACAATAAAATTGCAAAATTCCTATAATTTAAAACGTTTTTTGACAAAGTTTAAAAATAATCCATTCACTGTTAGCTTGATTTAACTATACATCTTATGTTAACGAAATTCAACTTGTGCTAATTAAATTAAGTATTATACATAGTAACCTTTTTCGTTCACAAATCGTTTTCCCAAGTTATTTATTGGCCCGTATCGGTATAATTTGTGGTATAATTTATCAAGATAAGTTTAATCTGCCCGAAAGAGGGCGCCCAAGCTTTTAGGTCACTTCCGATTTGCTATTAAACCCGTATCCGAAATATTGTAAGTCAATTTATCGCCAATTATCGTATATCGCTTGAAATGGATAGTCTACCTTAATATTATGCTGCAGGGAGTAAGTAAGATTATTATTAGAGCGCTTATACGAACGTTTAACTACTGGTTTAATTATATTATCTATGGTTTAGAAATATTTCATGTTCACAATTAAATTATGGATATATTCTTGTAAACGTAAAAGAAATGTACTTCAAGCAAACATATATGAATGGTTTATCTTCTCATTGTAACGCATTTGTATTGTCTCAACATATTGCATGTAAAACTTAAAATTAAACTTAAAATAATAACTATACAATAATACACAACATGCAATATGTTGTGTATAGAGTTATTCATCAAAGATACAGGGCCCATGACCGTCATAAAGATTTAATTTGTATGAACTAGGATTAACTTATCATTATTGGAACCTAACAGTAGATCAATAATATTCTTCTTCTTCTTTAAAGCTTATGGTCATCCCGATCCGAATAGAGACGGATTCTGCTAATGTACATTGTCAAATTATTTAATTTTACTCGGAAATATCTAACTCCAAAAAATGTCGATAGATGACGCTAGGCCGTAGGCGCCAGTTTAGTCCATTGAATAAAAAGTTCTAGAGTGCGTGAGTTAGTAACGTAAGATGTTTTTTCGGAAACATATCAAGAGTCCCTAGGTAATAAACATACTAAAACCCCGGGACACTAGGAGGAGCCCCGGAGTGGGGGGAGGGGGGAAATGGGACCATTTTTTCATTTTTCGCTTAAATCTCAAAAACGGTACATGTTAGAGAAAAACTTTCAAGGAAAAGTTGAAAGGCCATAAAATTATCTACAAGTTGTACCTCAATCATTTTTTCCTATATCCTACCGTTTCTAAGTTATACGCAGTAAAAAATGATTTTCGCTCAAACAATTTCCCCATCAATCGATCAAAAAATATTTCTTTCTTCCAAAAAACTCAAATGTGCAACTTGTGACCGGTACTGATAGATTGCTCTTAATTAGGTCTATAATTGGTAAAATAAACACATTCCTCCATGGAAGCCTTTAGGAGGAATCGATTGTCAAAATATTATATTAGGGTAGTTTGAGTTACTGAACTTGATCTTTTTATTTTTTTCTTCCAAAAAACTCAAAAGTGCAACTTGTGACCGGTACAGATAGATTGCTCATAATTAGGTCTATCATTGATAAAAATACCAGATTCCACGACGGAGGCGTTTACGGGGAATTGAATTTTGATTAGGGTAGTTACTGAACTTGATCTTTTTATTTTTTTCTTCCAAAAAACTCAAAAGTGCAACTTGTGACCGGTACTGATAGATTACTCTTAATTAGGTCTATAATTGGTAAAATAAACACATTCCTCCATGGAAGCCTTTAGGAGGAATCGATTGTTAAAATATTATAGTAGGGTAGTTTGAGTTACTGAACTTGATCTTTTTATTTTTTTCTTCCAAAAAACTCAAAAGTGCAACTTGTGACCGGTACTGATAGATTGCTCTTAATTAGGTCTATAATTGGTAAAATAAACACATTCCTCCATGGAAGCCTTTAGGAGGAATCGATTGTCAAAATATTATATTAGGGCAGTTTGAGTTACTGAACTTGATCTTTTTATTTTTTTCTTCCAAAAAACTCAAAAATGCAACTTGTGACCATTACAGATAGATTGCTCATAATTAGGTTTATCATTGATAAAAATACTAGATTCCACCACGGAGGCGTTTACGGGGAATTGAATTTTATTAGGGTAGTTACGATACTTGAACTTTTTATTTTTTTTCTTCCAAAAAACTCAAAAGTGCAACTTGTGACCGGTACCGATAGATTGCTCATAATTAGGTCTATCATTGATAAAAAAACCAGATTCCACCATGGAGGCGTTTACGGGGAATTGAATTTTATTAGTGTAGTTAGTTAAAAAGTTCAAGTATCGTAACTACCCTAATAAAATTCAATACCTCCTAAACGCCTCCATGGTGGAATCTGGTTTTTTTTATCAATGATAGACCTAATTATGAGCAATCTATCGGTACCGGTCACAAGTTGCACTTTTGAGTTTTTTGGAAGAAAAAAAATAAAAAGTTCAAGTATCGTAACTACCCTAATAAAATTCAATTCCCCGTAAACGCCTCCGTGGTGGAATCTAGTATTTTTATCAATGATAGACCTAATTATGAGCAATCTATCTGTAATGGTCACAAGTTGCACTTTTGAGTTTTTTGGAAGAAAAAAATAAAAAGATCAAGTTCAGTAACTCAAACTGCCCTAATATAATATTTTGACAATCGATTCCTCCTAAAGGCTTCCATGGAGGAATGTGTTTATTTTACCAATTATAGACCTAATTAAGAGCAATCTATCAGTACCGGTCACAAGTTGCACTTTTGAGTTTTTTGGAAGAAAGAAATATTTTTTGATCGATTGATGGGGAAATTTTTTGATCCAAAATCTTTTTTTACTGCGTATAACTCAGAAACGGTAGGATATAGGAAAAAATGATTGAGGTACAACTTGTAGATAATTTTATGGCCTTTCAACTTTTCCTTGAAAGTTTTTCTCTAACATGTACCGTTTTTGAGATTTAAGCGAAAAATGAAAAAATGGACCCATTTCCCCCCTCCCCCCACTCCGGGGCTCCTCCTAGTGTCCCGGGGTTTTAGTATGTTTATTACCTAGGGACTCTTGATATGTTTCCGAAGAAACATCTTACGTTACTTACTCACGCACTCTAGACCCCCCTTGGAGGGACTCATTCAATGGACTAGTTGTAACGCTGAATTTTCGCGCAAAAACTAAACTTACACTGCGTGTGGCCAGACACGCACTTGACCAGTTTTTATAGCGGATACTCACTTAATTTTATATGTATATTCTTGAGCAGATCCGTCGGTTTTTATTAATTGCAATACATTTGAATTTTTATTTTTTTATAACTATTTTCAGACTGGCTGTGAAAAAGGTTTGTCCACAAAAAACAATAACAGTAAATATCGTGGATCAATGTCATCAATGTCTTCGATAATAAGCTAGTTAATTACTTATAAATAAATTATTGATTACACATTATATGTATATTTTAACCAAAAAACGGTTTTATTACCTACGTTATATTTTAAACAAGTTAGTCTCACCATTTGCTTAAGCTTTAAATAAGTAGGTAGAGTTTTTAAATATGGACAACTACATTTAAAAAAAAAGATTTAGCGATGCGATGAACTTTTTAAATTAAAAAAATAACACATGACGCTGGCCAAATAGATTACCTCTCATGATCCTTAATAAATAAATCATCATGACTTTTTTCATATTATTATTGTCAGGATTGAATGGATGCATGGAATTTCTTAACATTCATACGATACAAGTGAATCTGAAAAAAGTACACTCATTGAAAACATATTAAGTTTTTTTTTAGTTAATACAACACTACCGAATGAAATTGTATCGGTGTCGCTTTCCATAAAGCTTTCAAGGCGAAAGCTTTTACACAAGTGTGACTAGTACAACCCAGGATATGAAAAGGATAGCAATAGACTTGGGATCCTGATTCCCGGGACTTGAGACGTGATCCTGAGAAATATCGACACTTTTGTTCCCGATGTACTAGGCAAACATGAAATTGTCGAAGGATGTACGTTCCCGACGAATTTTTTTATTTTCTTTTTGAGCCTTCGGCTTCGTAGTAGGTACGTTAAGTCCCGCCCTTATCTCGGAAGCTATAATTAGGTACTATTTGAACGTCAGGTAATAATAGGTTCTTAGCGCCAGTAGTTTTACGGATAAAATACTTTACTAGTACCTAGCGGTACTAATAAAAACCTTTATTTATTTTTATTGCTGTTTTAAAAGGGAAGTTTAAATCACAATATACAGATACATACAGTAAGGAAACTTCATACAAAATGTTCGAAATGGCTCCCCCCCCCATCAAGCGTGTTTACGAGGGTATTGAGGGGGATCGATAGTAGCGGGTGACACATCCACAGATTTTGAATGACAAAGATACATAGTATAGAAAAAAGTAAAAAGTAAAGGGATGTCAATGATCTTATATATAAAAATGAATCGCAAAATGTGTTGGTAAGCGCATAACTCGAGAACGGCTGAACCTTTTGCTGCTGATTTCGATAATTCTTTTTTTATTACATTCCTTGAAGTACGAGGATGGTTCTTATGTAGAGAAAACGTAAATATATACCACGGGCGAAGCCGGGGTGGACCGCTAGTATTAAATAAATATCGATTGTTTCAGTTTGTAGCCCTTTCAATAAATATATTTGTAAATACCGTATCTGACTACAAGTTAAAAAGAGACTATTTTTTAATTTCTATAGATATGGCAGCATGAGTTTTAAATTATGTTGACATATTTTCTATCAAAATGATAGTTACAAATAGTCACTATTATAGGAGTCCATTCTGTTTAAAGATCGCATCTATTTTTACGCAATCTAGAAGAGCACAAAAATCTAAAAAATTGAAACCTTAAAAAAAATCTTGTTTAAATTTATGTGCATAATTACGTAAATAATAGGGAAGAAAAAGATAGATATTATAATTATTGTATTTTTATCGATACGTGGCGTCTCCACTTTGTCAAGCACTAAGCTTGTCAAACTATTTTCTTTTTCTTCCTAAAACAAAAAGGTAGAGGTTCTATGCTCGTATAATAATAATTTTAATTTATTTTTGCATATTTTGTGTTTTTTAATTTAATTTAATTTATCGTTTTAAAAATAATTTAGTAGGTATACCTACATACAAGTATTGTAAATTCTGGTTTTAAATAATTATTGAATATATGTATACCTAATACAAATATCAAGCATTATAAATAATTTAGGTCACATTAGGTACATTAAATAGCATTCGGCGTCCATAACAAAACAAGATTTCGAAATATAGCACTGATAAAAACGTATTTACTTTTACAAGGTGTATTAATTCGGATTGTTTCTTCTTGTAAATTCATATTTAGGCTACACCATTTTTGTATTTTAACGGGTTTTAATCTCAAAATTACCACAACATCAACTGTGAAAAAAAAGCAAACAGAAATATACAGGCAGAATTGATAACCTCCTCCTTTATTTTTGAAGTCGGTTAAATATCAAAAAGGTAACAGCCCTATAGCTATACGTCATAATTTCATCGCAGAGGCTTAGTTTCCTAACTGTATGTACGTAGTATATATCTGTCAACTGTGTTTAAATATTGATAGTTTTTGTTATTTTGTATTTTTTACGTAAAACATGATCTTTAAAATAGATATTATCTCTGAAATTAAAAGCTACAGAATGTTGAATGTTACTAAATATTATTCGTAGAAACATGAATTTAGTGTACATAATTTCTATAGTGTACAAGAATATTATATTGAGCTCGGTGAACTGAACAGTTACTAGATACTATCCATATCATTTTATTTTCAATTTTAACACTTGCATTGACAAAGTGGAGCTGTTTTTTTTAATTACATAATATGTTCTTGACACTCATCTCATCTATCATCTTAACGAAAGAATAATCATGGCAATTGGCACTTAATTTAATGTCTCAATGGGATCGTAAAAGCCAACGCATGCTATATAAGGTACCGAAGGCGGCGCCCGCCACTCCCCTGACATTATCCGTACCCCATAAAAATAAACTTCGACTAGGGTAACATCACCAGCGAGGGTTCGTAAAGGCCACGCCGCACCCTATAAATCCAGTTTCTTCATTTCGCTGATGTCCTACTAACCCGTTTAATGGCTTGCCAATTTTTTTTGCATGTTTTTGAATTTATTCAATGCTCGAATGCACACATATTACAGCTGGAAATATTCTATATTTCTTAAAAAATAGCAAGCTTATAAATACTATCTCTAAATCCTCATTTAGTACATATTTTTTATACATATAGAGATATAGATTCCCTCTAGTACAGTATCATTATCTGTGCTCTACATAATTAATGCACACATGCACATCTTTAAGTTGCGTCTTGTATAAAATTTAATGTAGAGTTTAGTGCTCTCTATAATTTCGAGGTATAGTAAAGTAGAGTTTTAGAAATAGAGCTACAATTCCGAAAACTTTATATGAACAATATGTGATAAAAGACAGAAAAGTTTCCGATTCTGGTTAATTGAAAATAATCACTGTCTCTGAGAAAATAGTCAGATGACGACAGACGAATGCGTGAGAAGATTGCTCTTTCATGAATTAGTTATTGTTTTTTGGGGCTAATCCGTATTGTTAAAGAACTGTGTCATATGTGAATCTTTTGATCCTTATGGAAAATTAGCGGTTTCTCGCCTGGTTTCTAGAATTTAATATAATTAATTGCGAAAACATGTATTGCTATGATTGCTATGATGGTGTCACATTAAAAACAGCAAATGATATTATCATAGACAAATTTTAAATTATTTTCGTCCATGATATTATCTGCCTAATTTCCTGAAACAGTATAAAACTATTTTAGTATAATATTTTATTCCTTACAAGGATAATAATACACTTCAAATGTTTTAGGGAATAAAAGAAAAATTACCTTAATTCTACTCCAAGTTCTTCAACTACATAGGTATATTATATAGGTACGTAGGCAGTTTTCAGTCACTTAATTTTTAGGTCAGCGTGTCATAATTTGGCAAAAGGGTCACGTCAATCGACACATTTCGTGACCAACGCAATAAAAAGCTGGCTCGTCTTCATGTCAGCTAATAAGTCCATCTAAAAGTTTTGCTGTTTAATGATAATTATACCAACGTATTTTTACATTAACTTATTTAACATGTTTTTTATCCGACGTTGTCCAATTATCCAAATTGAATATAATAAACACAAACTCCTCTACCAATCAACCGGTTGTTTCCCCCACACTCTTGTATTGTATGCAGCGTGTGAGCAGTATAGCAATACTGCAGTTGAAGGAGAATGCACAAAGCGGGTCGATGCACTTCACAGTGACACCACCGAGTGACTCTGAGCGCCTGGTGCATTGGCCGCCGCGCTCAACCCGTTACGATGCCCACTTGGCAACGCACGGACAGACCGACAGAGATAAACTGGCCACTTGACCAGTTAAGTTTAACATCAATATTGATTTGATATTAAATTTAACCGATACCTAAAAAAACATTTCTTTGTTTTCTTGACATTCAAATTTTCTTTTTTATTGACAATGTTCTGAATTTAAAAGAAATGTCAAAGTTACGGATTACAAAGTTACCTTAATTGTAGCTCTTCAATAGGTCATAACCACCATAACCAACGACGTCATAACCGTTACTTTTGATAGAGCATAGTAAAAATTCTATCTGATATTATTTTGAACCTTTTGAACAATGAATATGATATATATGAATGTAATAATAACATATAGATTTTTTGTCCGAAAACGATTAAAGATCAATTTTTTGTGTTGTGTGTTTTGTAGAAGTAGGTAGATCCACTTAATAATCTCTACATAGAGCAAAGCTTGCTACCAAAAACCACCATTCTTTTTTCGAACTCTGGTGCAAACTGCTATCCTAGTGAGTTGAATTCAGACATTTTCAACCCTTTCTGAAGTAGAGTTTTATAAATTCTTGAAGTAGGTATGAAAATAAAAAATAATAGAGACTAATTTTATCTGTGAATTTCAGCATAGTCGGCGAATACTAAATAAAAATAATTTCTGCCATATAGAATAAAATACATTATTAATTGTTGTTACGCTGATAAACTAATACAATATATATTAATTATACATATACGTTTACATATGTTTTTCCTAATTCAAAAAATATTTTATATTTTCATTTTTAAGTATAACTATTATCACCGAAGATTGGTCCCCTGTTATCCATCTGTTTTGTAATATGCATCTTATTAACTTGACCACAATTGCTTTGAGAAACGGTGTAAATTTAAAAGTACCTTTTTGTTTTTGACAGCGTATGACGTAGAGCCTGCCTACAAAAGCCCTTCCAAGCTCAAAAGCCCTTGCGCATTTGCTCCTTGAATATATGTGTTCCTGATACTTCTTCGATCTAATTACGCATATCATTATGTCATTTTTTACCTTGTTTTTTTATATTCGTCCTTTTCCTTCTAAAGGTAGAAATAAAAGTTTGATCCTTTATTATTTATTACTTTGAAATTTAAAAAGGGTATCATTGATTTTTCTATTGAACAAAAATATTATTGATTGACATTTTTATTCACTGATATGTTTTGCTATTTTTAATTTACAATAAAACCATTTCTTGTTTTTTTATTTGCCGGCTTTTGGCAAAGTCCCAATACACTCACTCGCTGTTATGACTTGTGCGCAGACGTGAAAGCGGCTAAGGATAGGCTGTCAAATATATACCTATAGCTATTTATGGACGTTGCTGTTTCACCTGAACCCGAACCAATCCCTACAACTTTGAACCTATTGGAGAGTATTGATTTCTGGTCAACTCAGCTCCTCGACAATCATGTAGTCTTGGTATTTTCCGAACAGTTTGACGTTATCGGAAATCACCGATACTTCCCAATAGACGTCATTATTTATTAGTAAGGACGGGTGTTGTAGATATCGACAAAATATAAAATTAAATATTATGATGTAAATATTATTTTACTCGTTATACTTAAGTTAGTTGGTTGATTTTATGTGATTTCGTAGTTACAATAATTATTATGTTATTTTGGTTCTTAATGTAAAATAAATTGGAAAACTGGACCGAAATTACAAAATATTTAAGTTTTCCCATGATTAAGACACTAAACTCTATATGTATTCCAAATATGAAGCTTCTAAGTCTGCTAGAAGTGCCTTGGACTTTTGATGATCGGTGAGTCAGTAAGTGACAAAATTTAGAAACTTTAACAAGTTGTCATTCTTAAACTACTGGTTCAAATTGACTGAAATTTTAAATATTCCGTGTTTATACAATGCCGGATTAGTTACTGAAGATTCAGGTTTCTTGCTTTATCCACAACCGAATTATAGGGGGTCGAAAAAGGCCCGAATTGCTTCGAGAAAAGGATGGTACGGCCGTGCCGCTTTTTTTTTGCTCGACTTGGCGGGGGCACTGCCGTGCCCCCAGATATTATAAATAAAAGGATTTGAAAATAGTACTAGATAATTATTATTAGGTTATCATAATATATGAATAATATCAATTAATTTTGTGTGTTGTAATAAAATGTTTATTTAAACAACATCAATATGAGTTGAAGTTTATAAGCATTATATTAAATATTAATCATTCATCGATTCCATTTTTCACTCGATTACGAGCCACCACAAACATCGAATCACACCGGGATCGCAGAAATATCAGGAGTACGTCTGTGCGTACAGATTTAAACTGTTAACCTATCACAACTCCTGTAGGTAGTATTGAATTTTTACCTCAGTATTGATATTACATCTACTTATGGTTAGGGAGCCAGAAGCAGATTTTATGACCAAGTTCCTCTCAAGCGGTAATTAGTAAAATGCATCAGAGTATAGTATTATAAAGCCTCGTGAACGTCAGCTGGAGCTCGGTTGGGGGGATGAGCGGCTGTAGCCTCCCACGCACGTAGGAAAAAAAAATACATTCATTCATTTCCTCTCAGCTAAAAATTTGTCAAATTGTAGCTAACCCAATATCTCAACGAAAAAAAATAATCAGCTGGTTACAGCATGGTGTATTATACGTCAGCTGGTGGCTCGAACATGAAAAAAAAAATATTATTTTCCGTGATTTCCTCTCAAACAAAAATTTACCTGATGATAGCTTATATGTAACTGTGGATAAATATATAAGTCAGCTGGCTGTATCTTGGTGGAAAAACCGTCAGCTGATACTTTGAAACTTATTACATAGGAGTTAGACAGAAGCATCTATTGCCAATTTATATGCATCAGCTGACTAGATTTTCCTCAACTTATTGCTAGCTGATTCTTTTATTTATCGCATCAATATATTTTTAACACTCTCACTCACAAATTTTCATCTGAGAGGAAATGACGATATCTTTATGGAGTTTCTTGCCGGTTCTTCTCCATAGATACTGCTTTCCGAATCGGTGGTAAATTTAAAGAATGTAATGACGATTCAAAAGTGCTTCTGGAAGAAGTCTAATTGAATAAATAAATGTTTGAGTTTGAGTTTGAGTTTAATTATTCGACATTACGCTTCAATATAAGAGTTGAGTTGAAATAAACATTCAGTATCAATATTTTTTAACGAATAAGTATGTAATCAAATAATTTTATATATTTAAATAATTAAATAATCAATTAGCAATAAATGAACTAGTTACTCGATAAATAATATTTATTATATAAACTTGATAAAAAATTATAATGAGATTTATTCGTTTTCGCTCTGACAACCCTCCATGGGTTTTTATCTTCCATATATTCCTTAATGCTGTAATAGGCTCTCTGAACTCATACGTTTTTTACATAATTTTTAAATTTAGCACTACTAAACTCTTTAATACTATGAGGAATTCTGTTGTAAAAAAGTATACCTTGGCCCATAAATTAATTTTTAACTTTAGCTAACCGGTAAAATGGCATTTCAATTTTATTTCTGTTCCTTGTGCCATAACGGTGTCTTATCTCCTACTCTTGTGTGTAAGTCTGCGTTTTTGTGTACATATAAAATATTATTAAATATATACTGTGATGGTACAGTGAGGATACCAGTATTCTTAAAGAGATCTCTTAGTGAGTCCCTAGCACGTAAATTATAATATATAGAGCGTATGGCTCTTTTCTGTAATATAAATATAGTTTCTATATCTGCAGCCCTGCCCCATAGCAGAATTCCATAGGACATAATGCTATGAAAGTAGCTAAAATAAACCAATCTAGCCGTGTCTTCATCGGTGAGATGCCTTATTCTTCGAACTGCATATGCAGCTGAACTAAGCTTAGCAGCGGTGGTGGCAACATGGGCCCCCCATTGTAGCTTCTCATCTAGTGTCAAACCAATCACATGAAAAACAGTGGAATCCACAGGGTATAATACCTCCCCGTTTAAAATAATATCCCTTTTCACCTTTTTTACATTTGGAAGGATAAATTCTACACAATTTGTTTTTTTTTTTTTGCATTTAATAATAAATTATTAGCAGTGAACCAATTGGATATGCGTAAAAGAGCAGAGTTTATTATATTGTTTTTTTTATCGAGTAACTAGTTCATTTATTGCTAATTGATTATTTAATTATTTAAATATATAAAATTATTTGATTACATACTTATTCGTTTCAAAAATATTGATACTGAATGTTTATTTCAACTCAACTCTTATATTGAAGCGTAATGTCGAATAATTAAATATATCGTCATTTCCTCTCAGATGAAAATTTGTGAGTGAGAGTGTTAAAAATATATTGATGCGATAAATAAAAGAATCAGCTAGCAATAAGTTGAGGAAAATCTAGTCAGCTGATGCATATAAATTGGCAATAGATGCTTCTGTCTAACTCCTATGTAATAAGTTTCAAAGTATCAGCTGACGGTTTTTCCACCAAGATACAGCCAGCTGACTTATATATTTATCCACAGTTACATATAAGCTATCATCAGGTAAATTTTTGTTTGAGAGGAAATCACGGAAAATAATATTTTTTTTTTCATGTTCGAGCCACCAGCTGACGTATAATACACCATGCTGTAACCAGCTGATTATTTTTTTTCGTTGAGATATTGGGTTAGCTACAATTTGACAAATTTTTAGCTGAGAGGAAATGAATGAATGTATTTTTTTTTCCTACGTGCGTGGGAGGCTACAACCGCTCACCCCCCCAACCGAGCGCCAGCTGACGTTCACGAGGCTTTATAATACTATACTCTGATGCTTCTGACGAATTATCTCTTGAGAGGAAATAATGAACCCAATTTGCACCTGGCTCCCTAACTATTAGCATTTAATCAGTAATTGCGAATAATGTAGGTATATTGTATAAGTATACATTAAATTACATATTTTTTAGCTTTTTAGTACAAATTGTTGATTATTTAACTCTCGTCATATTATGTATTTCAGACTCTACAAGGTAGAGTGACAATAGCGGATGGCTCTACGTAGTTAAAAATAACTTATTACAAATTAATTATGTACCATTATTTTAATTTTATTGTTATCATTTGTTTTTTCGATGTGGATTATTGTATTATATTTAATTTACCTCTATTGCCGAAGAAAATTAAATTAAAAAATTTGCATTTTCATAGCTTAGCTATTATTAAGTATTCTGTGATAGAGTCGTAGAAGTTCCTTAACATTATAATATAATTTTCACCATTTTAATAGTGTGAAATCAGAAATGTGGAATCGCATCGTCGCGTCGTATACTTACGAGTGAAAATAAAATTAAATAAATAGGTTATTAGGTAAATATCATATTATTATTAAGTGAACAATCTATGACAAAGATTCTATGTCATTGTGGGTAATAGGTACACACTATAAAAATGCTCACATTATTCACACCTACATAAATTTTAAATCCCAAGTTAAGTCACGTTTAGTATAAAAATTTAAATGATTAAATTAGGTATGTTTTTTTTTATTTGCTTATATAAATATTATTGAGTAGAAGAATAAGTTATTAAATATTTAGAAATTGATTTTAAATTAAATAATGAATTACTTGATTTAAACGAAAACAAAAAATATATTTTAGAATGTAGAGCAACAAATATTCATTTTATTTTCATAATTTTGAACGTTAAAGCTACTTATTATAGAATTAAAATTCATTTTAATACTTATTCAATTATCTGCTATTTTTTAATTTTAACTCGTTTAAGGGCTGATTTTTCAATCCTTGGTTAATAATTATTCGTCGAATAACGTAATAAACTACTATTTCAAAAATGTATTCTTTGCCCGTCTCCGACAGTTTACGGGTGACATTTTAATATTATCGTGTAATACTTTATTGGTCGGATAAATTTTAACCATGGATTGAAAAATCGGCCCTTATTAGAATAAAATACAATTGTTATTTTATTAGTATTTTACAATAATTAAAATCTTTTTTCATTCATTCAATGCCCGACAGTTTCAATACAGTCCGTAGGTAGAGAAGGGCGACGGCAATGCGTACAATCTTGCGTAAGGTTCCTTCGCACGATTGGTCGAAGTCGCCACGCCCATTGCGTAGCTAAACCTTGAAAGTCTTCGAGCCCTTTGACGGCCCTTCGCAATCTCTTCGTACATTCTGTGTTCCTAGTAACTTGTGTTTTATTATAAATAATTTAAAAGGGCTTTCGCCACATTAAACAAACAACAAACCCTTCATTGGTATTAAAATTTACTTTTTTACCAATAAGAGTTTTATTAACATTCCGTGCTAGCACGCTATTGGACAAACACATAACAATCACATTTTAAGTGTGACATTGTTGAATTATTCACTGAAACAAAAAAGGCTATTAACATGCGTGGTAATTAAAACAAAATTGTGAAGGGCCATGACGATGGGCGATGAGGCAAGGAAGATGTAAATTGGAAGGGATCTTCTTAAATAACAAAATAATGGGCATGTCACTCCCAATGACTTTGTATACCAGGATAGCATAAGTACTAAAGGGTTTATAAGAAAGGGCGTTTTGAAAGGTATTTTTGGTTCGTTGTGCGTTGTACCGCGTCCTACGGCATGCGGCAATGTTGTTTACAGCGATACCTTCACAGGCTAAGTTCACAGGTATGAAACATTTACGAACTAAGATTTACGTATGATCAAAATAAAACTCTATAATCCGTTTTATGAAAAAAGAAACTAAAGATGTACATAGTATAGTATTAATTTATGTCTTTTTAATTCCTGATGATAAAAAAGGAATGAGTATAATTCAACATTCTGAACTCGGCTTAGACTTGGACTGTAAAACCTATAAATGACAAATATAGAGCATTGATAGAGCAAAATGTAACGGCAATACTTAAATATCACTGAAAAATTATATAAAAAGTCTTAAACATCGCTTAGCATTCAATCTCTAAAGAATTTATATTTATAAGGCTCTATCATCCAGTATGTATACGTTACAATTTCGATCGTTGAATAACGTGAAAATCTTTCGAAAAATAAAATGAGAAACTCTATCTCTGTCTAACTTCTTATGCCAAACCTGTGTACAAAGATGGCCTCACTTGAATCTCATGGATCAGGGTAACATAAATATTAAATAGTCTTTAGGAATGTTCTCGAATTCCAGAGTTTATTTTGAAACACTTGTTCTTTATCATAAGTAAATAAACTATGTATAATTATTATCCAGAATAAGTGATATATGTAATTGTTTATGACATAATTTGTTTCACGTTTATTAGCTCTATGGTTGCTGCTATAAGCCCAGTAGGTATTTTTTTACAGAGTGATAAGCAAAATATGAAAGTACACTCATATCTGTTGAAATATGTATGAATAAAATCTTACAGTCTTATATGAGAATAGAAACACACATAAAAAAATTAACTTATTGTTAAATTTTTCGCTTTAAAACATGAAATAACAAAAGTATTTGTAACTTACGTTATTAATTTTATAATATTTTTTATTTTTATGTTAAGAAACAAAACGCGCTGTAGCGTATACATATTATTTTAGTTTACAATATTGCGAGGAAGGGAAGCGGGCACACATACACGTATACTTCAACGCAACTGTCTACAGGCAACCACATACGCAACGTTACGAACTCCACCCTTATTAACCTTGTCGGGCGGAGGGTTACACAGTACACACACGAGCTCCACACATGTGACGGTTTTACTCCACGTTACTCATGCTACCCTGGTATATGTAGCCCACATGTTAACCCTTTCGGACACGTGGCTACACACATCCAACCTGTCCTACTGCCTACATATTGACGTACAACTTTTTATTTTATATCAAATCAAATAACTTTATCAATTGTGTACATGGAATAATATAATTGTATTATTAATTTTTATACATTTTTCATCTTACAATGAAGACTTATTAAGAAAAATATTAAATAATTATTTCAGCTCTATCACAGATTCTCTCTATGTTGTCACGACGCGTCACTAATACTACTACCACGAGTCCAATTTATTCGCGAATCACCTTTATGCAATGACGCGTCAACAACATCCATTGCACTAGAGTTGCAGCACTTCAAAGGAGTGCAACTTGTCCTACATTTCACTATCAAGTTCAACAGCTCTACATGTTCTCACTCTTTTCCTCTTGTTCCACAACTGTAATGCTATCCTACTTCGTGTAGCAGGGGACTGAGCGAGAGGTTTAACTGAGCGTTAAGATGTTTTGTTTCATCCATTATTAAGTTTTACTTATCTCATGAACATTACTTATTTCTCGGCAAAACTACTTCTAATTGCGGCTTTATTTATAACAAACGACACTATGTGCTAATATGTTATAATATTAAGACTGATTCCTAACCAAAAATATTTCTTCCCATTAAACTTAGAATCCATTGACATTAAAAAAAATCATGTACCTAAGTAAGCGAATGCGGTATTTATATTACTTACGTTTCCAGCATGTATGCTCACAATATTACGAATTGTTAAATGCATTCAGTTTATGCGGCTCTAATAACACACACTCGAGATCAGCCTACGCAATTTAATTTCTGCATAATCTTACAGTAAAACTTTTTGTGTTCAATGAAAAATAACAGTTTACAATTAATTAGCTTCTATTACTCTACAATGACTCTAAAATTTTAAATAATCCAAATATATTTTAATAATAACTATGAAAAACAAATAAAATAGATAGTATGTTAATAGTTGATTTTCTTTTAATTCAGATGCTCCACATTCTTAACTTACCCACTACTTTTGTACCAAGGAAGCATTAACAAAATTGAATTGTACATCATTTAATTTTACTAGGATAGTATAAGTTTGTAAGTTTTATGGACCATTTGTGAAATACCTTCTCATATGCATTAGAAACCTATTACATAGTTTGTGAATCATCCACCTCTACGATTTTAAGTGCGCCTAGTACTTGAAATATATTTTGCAAACTATTATTTGGAACTGCCATGGAAATAGAACCCATACAAATAATTCATATTTCTTACTCGTAGTATATATCCTCACTTATTTTAAAGACTTGTTTCATGATGATGGTAATAATATTGTAAAAAGGTTAATTTACGAGTTTCACGTGAATTCAAATTAACTACAGTTATTGTTTCAAAATTAACGTCATAAAGACAAGCTACTTATGGATAAAATTATTATTTTTACCATTTTTACTAACAAATTATATTATTATTTGTACTTATATTTTCTTTATGCATAATGCCGTCTTGTTATTTAGATTTCTATGATAATGCCCCTAGCATAATCTAGGGCGGGCGGGCGGACTCTAGGGCGTCAGTTCACAAAATACTTGCGCGTTTTTACGGTTTGTTTTTAAATGTAAGACAAATTTAGAGATAGGAGAAGAGACTTGATTTATTTTAATTGAGTAACAGTTTATGATACCATCGAGATTAGGCATACGACCCGATGATTTTCTATATGGTAAAAACCACATGTAGGAAACAATTTATTATCTGCAATTTTTTTATTTTTTTATATATGTCCGGAAAATATCCGGTAAATGCGTGAAAATGTCCAGAAAATATCCGGAAAATGCCTGGAAAATCCCCGGAAAATGCCTGAGAAATGTCCGGAAAATGCCTGGGAAATGCGTGGAAAATCCCAGGGAAATGTCCGGAAAATGTCTGGGAAACATCCGGAAAATCCCCGGAAAATGCCAGGGAAATTCCCGGAAAATGTCTGGAAAATCCCGGAAAATAACCGGAAAATGCCAGGGGAATGTCTGGAAAATATCCGGAAAATGCGTGGAAATGTCCGGAAAAAGCCTGGAAAATGTCCGGAAAATGCTCGGAAAATCCCCGGAAAATAAGTTTGTCTTCCGACAGCCTCCCTTTATATGTATATGGACATTACCGATTAAATATAAGCGTGCGTACACAAGTTTACAGTTACTATAGTGCCTACAGTAAATGTAGCATCGATTATACCTCAAAATATAAATTCAAAATCTTTAATTCAAAATTCAAAATATTTAAAAATTGACCTATACTACATTTATTGGCATCGTTTGTAGTTTTTGAACAAGTGTTATTTATTTTTTTAAATCTTGTTATTGTGACCTTCTTGCAATAATTTGAGATAAAACAACGCAAATAAAGAATTTTCTTGCCACTACGATAAACTACAATCAATTTGGAACCCATTCCAAAACTAATCAACACGCTATTATTTATATTTTTTACTTCGAACGATATCAATGATGTTTTCTAAGTAACTAATAAGACTACAAAAAATTGACCTATACTACATTTATTAGCATCGTTTGTAGGTAAAATAGGCTGAAAAAAGTAAGGTTTTTTTTAAAGCGGGTTCCAGCGTGACGGAGCTCGGAAAATATCCGGAAAATGCGTGAAAATGTCCGGAAAATGCCTGGAAAATGCGTGGAAAGTCCCGGAAAATGCCAGGGAAATGTCCGGAAAATGTCTGGGCAACATCCGGAAAATCCCCGGGAAATGCTCGGAAAATCCCCGGAAAATGCCTGAGAAATTCCCGGAAAATGACTGGAAAATCCCGGAAAATAACCGGAAAATGCCAGGGAAATGTCCGGAAAATATCCGGAAAATGCGTGGAAATGTCCGGAAAAAGCGTGGAAAATGCCACTTCAAATTTGCGAAGTAATTAAAGCTTAAAAACAAAAAAGAAAAAGAAAGCTAAAATCTTTCATATCATTAAATGTATACGGGATATTCATATTTCATACTTAATGTATGGGAGGGTATAAAGATAATTTTTTTTATATTTCTCGATTTATTTTTAAAAATTTATTACGGCCATTTTACTCATTAGGTTAAGTACTTTCGATATCAGTTTTAAGTTTTTTGTTATCTGTAATACTTACGGAAAAATCGCCTGTGCACACTTAACGATTACACCCTGTATATGTATCTTGTACTGTGCAGTGTGCGTATCCTCTAAATCCCTTTCTATCCCATGCTATCCTGGTATAAAAGTGACGTCATTTAGCGCTGTTCTCGTCCGGCTTCACTTTCTATACACAGCGTCATGAATGCGTCATTTCTCTATTTATAGTTTATTATGAAAGGTCATTTATATCAGTTAATAAACCCATTGCATTTAGACACATTTTTTATTCAAACCTAAAAAAGTTACAGAAGTCATAATTTTTCAACATTTTCAATAATTATCCAATAATTTTAATTTTTAAGCTATGCTTCATTTATTTTATTTTTTCATAAATTTTATATGTATTATTATATAATTGGTATTTAATATTTTTTACCCAAGTAGTAAGAAAACATGATCCATAATATACCTACTCCGAAATGCTATGAAAGCCTTAGTAGGATTGCGTTCATATTGTGTCCCTTTACATGTTTAATATTATATTGTATTTGATAGAGACGACATCCTTATGGGTTTTATTTTATCATATAACGTTTTGTCTCTTTTGATTGAGGGTACAGTATTGTATTCTAGAGCCATGATGATACATTTAAAAATAATCCTTACTAGTCTACCTTAAAGTCTATACTCATACAACAAATGCTACAGAAATTTTCAAACGATAGCATGTTCCCCCGCCTTGACCGTGGCTATCCCTCGCCGTATTGTCTGGTATTGTTCTCTCCAAACTTTTATCTCCATGCGACCCATATACCCCTGGTACAAAAAGGGAGCAAACCATTGTTCTCACGCACACGCACTTTTTTATTATCTGTTATCATTGAAGGTCCGTCCGTCCGGCTTTAATTTAACGCTTTCATTCCGGTTAGGATGAAATGAAAGCTCGCTCTCAGGTAATAAGGTTCTTTCTTGTTGTAATTTTGAGTAAGTGCAGTATAATTGATTGATTTGTAACTTGTACTTCATCTGACAATAGGTTTTTTATGTTCTTTTTTTTATTTTATTAAGTTATGGATGCTTATTTTATGCAAATGCTTTTATCCGTTATTGTTGTTATGGTAAGCATAATACTCACAGTTTTTTGAATAAATAAACAACTAACAGCAGCCTGGTTCATTTAATTAAACTGGTGAACATGGTGATATTAAATTTTATTTACGTTATTTTCTTTTAATAAAAAAAAAAATTTGGAAAATCCAAAAGTGCACGCCTCATAATTTTTTTTTAATAAATATTAATTAATTATTATTTTTGTTTATTTAATAACAATTAAACCACATCGAATCAGACCCTGAAAAATGAAAGGGTTCTATTCCTGAGCATACTCAAGCGTAAAAGAAAAAAAAAGACTCGATTAGTAAAGTATTTCGGTCGCTATCGTGTTAACAAGAAAAAGGATCCGCACATACAGACACACGGACGTCCAAGACAGAACTTTTTTAAACTGTTTTTTAACTAGTTTAAATAACAAAAATGACATCAAAAATATCATGAACGTTAAAAATAGTGTTTTTTCTTAATATGTGTGTGTATGTATTATCTTACAAGTGCAATGTATGATACATAAAGACATTTTAAGTTTGAAAAATCAGATGTTTTGCGCGAAGTGACAGTAGTACCCACCTCAACGCTTCGCTTATGAGGCGTGCAATATAGATTCTGTTCTTTATTTAATATAACTCTATAACTCTATAATCGAAGTTAGTATAGTTTTAGTACAGAGTTGTATCAAGTGAGCGAGTATAGCGTGTTTTAAAACATTATCATTTATTATGACGTCGCGTCGTACTATCGCATTGCAAGTTGCAAGTTGCAACGCAACGATGTGAATGCCCGGCGCGAGGGTGCAACGCACTTCTGACTGATGTCCTTGAGCCGATCCTTTCGCAGGATGACGACACGCACTAACCTCTTACAGTAATGTGCTACCCTGGTAGCCACAGGATATTTTGTCCCTTTGGGAATGCGCCTACACGTCCTAAGGGAAGGGTCTTGGACCGAAAAGGACCTTTCATTGACTTTTACTGTTTTATTTTGTGCGCAATATACGTCACTTGTTCTACAGCCCAGTGCTAGTTAGTAAGGATTATAATTATTATATCGAATGATGCGTATTTTAAATACAAAAAATTGACAAAAAACGCGACTCTTGTATGAGATAAATTGATATTGACGTATGAGATAAATGAATCATAAAGGTTTTGGAAATGTAAAGACAATTTATGTTATGTTTATTTTACATAACAACTATAACAAGGACTTAGTTTTTATTATGATCGTCATAAACGTGTTGTTTTTGTTTGATAACGCATGTCGATGAAAGGGAAAGGGACTGAGTGTATAACCTCCTAGTCTGTCCTGCGTCCCTATTGTTAGTTGACGTCATCTCAATCTACATCCCTTGGGTACCTCCTAAGTTCGGGTTGGTTGGCTGGCTGGCTAGCTCTAGTAAATATGCTCTATTCCTGGAACGACATAAATCATGTATGATCTACAATAGAAATATATAATATTTCTATTGTAGACCATTATTAACGGCCTAATTTACAAGACCCACACATTTTGTACAATTTGAAAATATTTAGAATACATTTATTTGCATAATTCTGTCGATAATTAAATATTTTAATTCTATACCTTATTTAATTTGTTAAGACCAACAAAACGTTAACTCTAGGCCACATCCCTATTATTTACATGTGTGAATGAAGGTGACATTGTGTGCGAGTTTGTATAGAGCGCTTGTAGTCCGTAGCGTGACGGAGAGAACGCGCACCCTCTGTTTTCCCTGTCCCACTCGAGAGCTTTCCGAGAGCTTTTAACCTTTGTCGCTCCTATAATGCTCTGTTATCCTGGTACATTCCCGCGTCGTTACCTCTGCTGTCGCTAGCCGCTTTCTCCTTCTCATGGATATTTTTTACACGTGCACCGCGACAGAGATAAAAGGATAGCCGTCGCATTCTATCACATGTCGTTTCATCCTAATAAAAGCTTCATGAATTCTAAAAGTAATCTGTAAGTATTTAACTGCATTATTATATTTTAAGTACGTTTGGGAGATATTTTCATGTTTTAGGTATGAATAATTTAAATAGTAGCAAAACCTAGCTAGTTACCTAGTTGATTAAAATAATTATGAACTCTTCTACATAATACATATTTTTAATAGTCCATTATGTGGTTCTTGTTAATTAGTACCTAAATATATTATATGCAATGGTATCCATAGTCCATACATAGTTTCAATTGAAAGTAGTTATATGGATCTATAAACACACCATTATTACACTGAATTTCTAATTTGTAGGTAAGATATAATTTATGAGTCTAGTTACGAATAAAAAAATCTTCATAATACCATTCAACATAATACCATTTTTATTTTCGATTCCCGGTAGACTATCATAAACAACGTATCGGTCCAAAAGCATGCAGAAGGCCCCCTCTTTTTATGCATATAAATTGCAAAAGCTTACCCTATACAATACAAGTATGCTGATGCCCATTTACTTACAATTCACAACATTTGTTCTAGAATGCAGCGGCGTGCGCATGTCCTACGTCCCCTCTACAACATCAGTAGCTACCACACAGATGACCCAGACCACGACACCTCCACTGCTGCAGGAGTTAACTCCCCCTGTCGCGGTGTGCGCGGAGGCAACTAGCAATACCACGCCGTTGGGCAGATTGCGGAATGCTATGAAGAATACGAGCTATACGCAATCGAACGGTTTCTTTGATGCCTTTCTTGTGTTTTACAGTGATGAGCATTTGGTAAGAGCGTTTTTTCATCGTATAGTTTGCAGCTACCTAACATTAACATTTATACATATATATGCCAAGCGGCAAGCTACAACTCACGATGGTATTGCATGTAAAAAAATGCAAGAAGTACTACACTATTCTAACCACAGATCACAGAAACTAAAGGGAGATATGGTTAGGGGGCGGGGCCGGTGTCGCAGCAATATGCCCAAAAAAAGAACAAGCTGTAGCGGTGCTGTATACGTACGTCACTTACAATCTAGTGTGCGAACGAATAGTCGCTCTCATATTTTTGTGTGATGACACGCACACAACGCGAATTATTGTTTTGATTTTGTTTACTGCAGTTGTGTGCGTAAATTTTTTATGAGACACGGTTTCGTACTCAGCGCAAGTGATTGGCATCTCTGATCTCTCTAGATCTCTATGATTCTAACGAACAGCTTCATTGTGTGTCACAACAACGATAAAATTTAAATAAAACAATTGCACACTTTAAAGCATATCAGCTTATTGTTAATTGTAATGCAATATTACCAGAGTGAAGAACCATCAGCAGACGAGCGTCGTCTCGAATACATAAGCGGTTGGGACGGGCCCGGCACAGCAGCCGTGGTGGCTGACGGTGGAGCGGCGCTGTGGGTGCCGTCAGCTTACTTCCGACGTGCCAGGATGACGCTGTCTTGTGCCTGGCTCGTGCTGGATGGAGATGATCCTAGTCAGCCGACGATTGCTGAGTGGATTGCTGTATGTCTTTTGACTGTTTTTTTCTTTGAAATGCTCTAAACATCTAAGTATAATAATTTAAAGTATTTAGATACCTATGAGTGAGCTCTGTATACTCATCATTTTATCTCGAAAACTGATGAGCGCAGATTAAACATTTTTAATTAAATAAGTCGCAAAATGTTGGCTCTACAATTTTTATAATGAGTAGTAACATCGTCGGAGCAAACATGTCAGAGCGGGGGCACACGATGCGTTGCGGCGGCGGTGCGGCGCCGGAGCGGTGTCGCTGCGTCGTCTTACATAGAAATATCTGTGGCATGTCACACGATGCGCTCCGGCGCCGCACCGGACTTGTAACCACCAAGACGAGGCGGGGAGGGGTGAATGCGGTGCGACGTCGGAGCGGCACCGCTCAGTTGTTTTGCATCACAAGGAAGGACACGCTGTGCAACGCTGCTACGACGCCGCTGCGACAGAACAACGTTACGGCGCCGCACCGCTCGTGTGCCCACTGACACGGTGAAATCTTTGCGGTGCGGCGCCGCAACGCATCGTGTGCCCGCGCCCTCAGGGTTGTCTCTAGTAAAGAAAAAGTCAAAGCTGTTTTTTAACAATTATATTATATATCACCTATCTATTACTTATTTTTTTATACTTAATCTTATACAAACTAACCTCCGTATATTCCAAAGCATTTATTTATTTATTTTATACTTTATTGCACATCGTACAAAAGGCGGGCCTAATGCCACACGGCATTCTCTCAAAGCATCTCAAATATAAAAGTGAAAATCACGTAAGCTGACCAATCAGGTGTCAGAACTGGCAGAGTTAAGCGGTTCTTAAGACTTGAAAGCTGCTTAAATGATAAAATGCTTCCAAATATACGAAGATAAGACACTTCATACCTATATCGGAGTTTGACTCGTCAAACCCCGATTTAATAAAATTGTGTTTTGACGTTTGTCTGACCAAATTAGTCTCTCCCAGGTTTGACGAAAATTGTTTAGTCAAAGGCCGAAAATTTACATTTGTTTAGGCTTTGACTAAGTCATTCAGTCTGACCTGAGGATTGACCAGTCCAACCTAGGAGCGCCGGAGCTTCGGAGTTTGCCTATAACATATGGATAACAAGTCGCTATTATTAGGTTATTAATAGCAACATATTACATAAAAACTTTTCATTATCGTATCAATCTCTATGTACTTGAGTAACTCTATTTCTGTCATATTAAAGGAACGACCAGGCCGTAGTGGCCGCGTAGGTGCCGACGCGCGCCTCACCTCCATCGGTGAATGGCAAATGATCCTGTCCAGCTTACAGCGTGAGAACTTACAGCTTATCGCCCATTCCACGTTGCTGGACCAGCTGTGGAATGAAGAGACAGATCCTGAGCGGAAACGACCTGAGTTCACGAGGGTAGTCGCTATGTCTCATAATCCGGAGTACGTAGGTAAGAAATGTACCAAAACTTTGCGCTAACGAATAAAGCAAACATCCAGCAAATATATTTACTCATTTGCATACATTGTATTACAATTAGAAATTAGAATATGTACATTTAATTAACAGGAATGTCCTGGCAAGAAAAGGTAGCAGCCGTGCGGACTGAGCTCCGTCCGGCCGGAGCGGACGCCATGATCGTAACTGCCCTTGATGAAGTAGCCTGGCTCCTCAATATTCGTGGCAAGGACCTGCCTTACGCGCCACTGTTGAAGGCTTTCGTTATTGTGAGCAATAAGGATGTGAGGATGTACGTGCCGCCGGGGAAGTTGATGATGCCGGAGCGGGATTCGTTGGCGGCGTATAACTGCCATCCCAATGTTAATAATTGTACAAGGTATGGCCTATGGATTAGTCAATTTACATTTCTAGTAAGTTTCGAAAAATCATATGATTTTGAATCAACTCTGATATTGTTTGTTCATTTCTCCTATCGGAAGTTACTTCAAATAAAATTGATGATAAATTTTATTTGAAGCTTTTTCCGAATTAATTAACTTTTTTGTGCCTATAATATGCTAACATGTAACATAATATTTGCTCGTAAAATAATTTATAAATGCGATAATATACGAGCCCTTTTTCAAACAGAATCAATGACTACGGCATGGTATATTCAGACCTCCGTCGAGCGCCAGAGACCAAGATCCTCATACCGACTGGAGGGACCTTCCAACGTGGAGCCTCTGCGGCCATTATGCAAGCTATTCCACAATCGAAACGAATCTTCCAACCCTCCCCCATCATTTACTTGAAAGCTCAGAAGAACCCTGCCGAAATACAGGGCATGAAAAAGGCACATTTAAGGGACGCTGTTGCTATGTGCACTGTGTTGAATTATATTGAGAAGAAGGTAAAGGAAAAATTATTTCAGTTACAGTTCTTATTTTTAATTACTTACTGCGTTATTTAATAAAAAAAAAACTTTTATTTCACTGAAATAATAATTAATTAAAATTATTAAAATATATAATATGTACTGCGTCATGAAAAGCAGATCATGGTGAGTTATTTCGTGTATAAAATTACTTAACTAATTCTTTTATATTTAAAAAAAATTATGGATATGTTTAATTTAATTGAAACCTCCTATTGTTGAAGGGAAAGTCGTTACTCTATGAGGCGATAGTGGCCGAGAAAATAGACGCAACCCGCGCCACACAAGCAGGATTTCGTGGTCTGTCAATGCGAACAAGAGTTGCTTTTGGCCCGAATTCGGCTGAACCGGAATATACCGCTACTAATGCTACTAACAGACGAATATTCACTAACTCCACGCTTATTATACAGTCGGGAGGACAGTATGAAGGTATGGACTTGATTAAATTAAATTATGAAACATTGCCATTTGCCGCGTACCTATGAACTTCTAAGTTCTGAAAATGGGCTTTATTTTAATTATTTTTATAATTAGCTTTACCTAACATTCGTGGAAATCGTTAGTAATAATTTATGTATTGGTTTACAATTATGAATCAGTAATTCCTTGTCGGTATAACCAAATATTTAATGCCAGAGGCCTAGTGAAATTTAGTCGCTTAACATTATATGATCGAGTAGGTACCATTTTACATGTGGCGAATATTTAGTAATAATACTCCTGTATTTTTGAAGTGAAAACTTCTTTAGCGGCGTTGAGCACTTTTTCTGTAATGGGTATAAAATCTTAAACTCGCGTCAGGACACGTGACCTGATCGAAAAAGCGTAAGACGGATGGAGAGTAGACAGCTATCCCCTCTCTACTACGCGCGTTTTCACTTCTGCCGGGACTCCCGGAGTGCAACCCGTCTTTTTTTTATTAATTAGTATTAAAGTAACCTATCATTATCAGAGGGCACAACAGTAGTAACCCGTACATTACACTACGGCGTGCCATCCCCACAAGAGCGGCGTGCCTACACCACCGTGCTCCGCTCGCTCGCGGCGTTATCCCTGCTGCAGGCGCCGGGCACGCTGCCCGCGGCCCACGCGGACCCCGCCGCTAGGGCCCCGCTGTGGGCACATAGGCAGGACTATCTGTTGCCTACAGGACATGGAGTGGGCGCGGCGCTTAATCGACGAGAAGGTATAAAATATAGTGGTAGCAAATGTAGTGAATGATTATTATAAGTTTCGATTATGAAAACAATTAAAAAATTGCATCGAACGAAGTATGAAGTGATTTGTTTATTTAAATTTTTATAACTATTACCTACACTTAAAACGTACCATGAGTAGTAGGTACGTAGACCAAATTATAATTGATATTTGATACAACATTCGCTTTACCTACTTACTGATAATAATTGTATAACGAGTGTAACAAATTTTAAACCAGAATAATATATCTCTACATTACCTTTTTTTATATCTTTTTCTCACAGATCCTGTGGTCATCGATTACCGCCAAGATACAAACTTACACCCGTTCCGAGAAGGATATTTTATTACAAGCGGTAGGTAGATATTTATTTTTATTTAAATATTTTTTAGAAACAAAAGTACTTAATAAAGCTTGTTTATAAATTTACCTTAATAAATTTCTAATCTAGAACCAGCATGGCACGAGTTTGGAAAATTCGGAGTGAAGCTGAGTAATGTGCTCGAAGTAATATCTCGGCCAGCAGGATTCCTGGGCTTTAGAGAAGCCACTCTCATTCCCTACGAGCCTAAGCTTATCGACCGAAATTTACTGACTGATTACGAGGTATGTACTGTATTGTTTAAATATGTCTTTGCATACAATAAATTATATTCATTTGACTTTGAGCCTAATGTTTCAACGTTTAAAAAAATAAGATAGGTGACTCTACTTTTGGTCACCTATTTTGATGTAGGTAAACCACGAGACAAGTTTAAAATAACAGTTGATATTATATAAATGTTATTTTAAAACATAAATTAAACCTATTTCAATACAGCTTTAAGAATAAAATTAGCAGTCAAGAATTTTCTACCAGCGAAATAATTTTCAAACTTGGTTTGAATTTATTTAGTTAGTAATTTATTTTCACTTTATTTTTGCACTCTCTGCCTTCGCTGAAAATGTATTCTTACAATATAATAACCGAATATTTTCCAGATAAACTGGCTAAACGCGTACAACAAAAGAATTCGTACCACCATCGGACCAGAATTAACAGCACAGGGGCTCACAGATGTTTACTACTGGGTGATGAACAAAACTATAGAGATCGAATTGCCCTCAAAAATGAAGAAAACTGCCTCTAGTTCTACCAATAAACATTTTATTGCAATCTTCATGTTATATTTGGTGTGTCTATGTGTTGCTCTTGTTCATTAAAATGTTGTGTTTATAAAAAAAAGAGTGTTTATTTCTATTGTTTTTTATTTCATATTTATAGATTCGCGCTTGTAAGACTATGAGTTGTATATTTGAAATGTGCTTCTTGATTATAATTAAAGTGTTCTAGTATTAATTAATCTAGATTGTAATTATCGTTCATCATATCGAAGGTTAGCTTTAAATTCTAAGTAATGTGTCTAAAATATTTAGTACCTAATCTGTGGTAACATTTCAAAGTCAATATGGTACTTATTGAAGTGAAACTTCTTTATCGGGGTTGGAATAAAATTTAGTGTAACATTTTTCCGTTACGCGTGACATTTTTCCGTAACGCGCCATCTTTTTCTTATCCCTACCACGCGTGATCGGTGATTCAACGGATTTAAATAAGGTCATGCAGAAGTTTCACTTCTTACGTGTGTAGGTACACTAGTACACGCACACATTTTTGTTTCCTTTATTTTTTTGCTGTAATGTATGATGTGACTGAAAAGTATTAATTGGTACTAGTATTATTCAAGTATTGTGAAAAATGAAGAAATGAATAATTCAATGTTTATAATTTTGCTTATCCTATTGCATAAAAAAGTAGATATTTATTTAGAAAATTATACTACTCTATATTTGTGTACAATCAACTATATTATAGTGTTAAAACTTATTATTGTATTAGTAATTTAATATGTTTTATTTATTAACATAGATAGATAGATGTGTTGTACGTAAGTCTTTAGATAGTTATTACTTTTATCAATCTTTATGTTTAGATTTTAAGAAAATGGAGGATGCACCGAGTGCCTTATTTGAGTAGTTTGTAAAAATATACGTGTTGTATCTTCATGTACCGTTAAACATAGGTTTAAAAACACATAGTATAGCAACTATGTATTATTTATCCTTGTTAAAATGCTTTTGTTGTTTTATGAAGGAAAACATAGTAGATATAAGTACACTCTTTTCTTTGCTAATATTGATTTTTTAGAATGGTATTTTTAAAACAATTCTTAATAAATGATGTTCCATATACCGAATATTATCAACCTTAACAACTATGTAATTACATGTGCCTTCTAATAAGAAATTAAGAAGTAGTAAATAACTAAATATACCTATTTTGGCTGCACTTATAAACCCTTGTTATATTATTATCTTTCGAATAAATTATGTAATTTAATTATGCAGCTGATTGTTATATTTCATTTAAAAATGTACATTTAATGTTTATTAACAAATCAAACATATCACTTTTGTCATGTAGCAAAAATAATATTAAGTTATTGTATGTGTAGTGAATTTTGTAAAGACAAAAGGCTGGGTCTTTATAAAATTATTATTACGAATCTATTATTACAGATTATTTATCTTATATATAAAAATGAATCGCAAAATGTGTTGGTAAGCGCATAACTCGAGAACGGCTGAACCGATTTCGATAATTCTTTTTTATTTATATTCCTTGAAGTACGAGGATGGTTCTTATATGTAGAGAAAACGTAAATATTATGTACCACGGGCGAAGCCGGGGCGGACCGCTAGTAAGTAAATAATTGTTCTTTACTGTGTACTTCGTCTTCGTAATAGCAATTAGTTATAATAAATTTAAAGCAATACAGTAGATGCTTCTGAAATTCGCATCACTGCCAAATGTAATTCACATATCACTTTTAATAATAAAACAATATTCAATGAAAATGCTTTTATTTACATTGGTCCATAGCGATACACACAACATCACATATAGAGAGTATAATATGTCTCACGGATTGGTTTAAAATAACAAATAAACACATTCATTGTTATATTTGCAGAAACACTATGAATGTAAACACATTAATTCATATCTACTTATTAATATATAGGTAAGTTTCTTAGAATTATTGACAGTTATTTGTTAAATAGACATCAAAATGAATTACAATTTAAGGTGACTGATTTTTTTCTACTATGTTTCGTCGGAAGTACTTTCCGATTATAAGGACAATATTACTTTACTTAACAGATTGCGTGTAAAACGTAATGAAAGAATAATTAACAAACATTGTTAGGAACTAAAGCAATTTTCATTATTCCTTTATAGTTTATACACTTAAAAATTAAAAGCCTAAAACAAACTCAATAAAAATATGTGATGTCATCAACAGTCCGCTTGAACATTAAAAAAATAAAGTCTTTCCGTACTTAAACTACGTTTTAGCATAACAACATATTTATAAATAAGAAAAATCAACATTTGAATAAATAACGATTATATACAATAATGCATACTAATGAGAAGATAAAGATTATTAATTTCAAGAAATATTAAATAATAAAATTGTATTTTAGGGGCAAAGAATACCAAGGCATCAGAACATAGCTGGAGCTCAGAAGCAGGTTTATTACGAAACTAAACATGGGATTTCAAACTTTATCACTTCAATAATAAGACACACTTTAGCATATCGACCTTGAAGGTCATAGACCGGGAGATACTGACACAAAATTTCGAGTCATTTGTAACAGGATGGCGGTTCTACAGGGGTCTTAGTACGCAATGACAAAAAGAAAAACGATGGCGTGAACGCTGGTACCGGCGGCTTAGTCGCGTGGGCGTTAGTCGAACTCGTCGGAAAATAGCGAAAGTCAAACGATTTGTAACAGTATGGCACTTATTTTTCCTGTAAGTTTGAGGATCAACAAATATAAATACAAAATTTCAAAGATCTATGTGTTGGAAATCTTCACTTATATAAATTAATAATAAATTAAGTTTTCAAGTATGACAGCACTTTTTCCCCCTACTAGAAGTATGGCAAATATAATAATGGTCACATTTTATCAAATACTCTCCAAAAATCCAAATGCAATACTGGTACAAAAAGTTTGGCGAAATAAAAATTTTTTGCAGATTTTCGGCGGTATGGCGACCATTTGGAATCGTCCGAAAAGTATGGCATGGCGATTTTCGTAAATGGCTGCACGACGATAGTTACCTGTGCAAAAGTTAGCCTGGTACAAATGGTTGAATGATTGTTTTATTTAAATCAACACATTCGCGTCGGTATGGCGGGTTGTAAGTCACACCGGAAAAGTATGGCATGACACTACCGCCTACTACTTTTTTATGGGCTATCGGTAAATTCTAAAATTTTTGTGTTACAAATCGTTTGACTTTCGCTATTTTTCCGACGAGTTCGACAAACGCCCACGCGACTAAGCCACCGGTACCAGCGTTCACACCATCATTTTTCTTTTTGTCATTGCGTACTAAGACCCCAGTAGAACCGCCATCCTTGTTACAAATGACTCGAAATTTTGTGTCAGTATCTCCCGGTCTATCAATAAGCCTTTACCCTTTTACCAGTGCAATCAATTTTGTATACAAAATTAAGTATAATTATTAAAAATGGAAATTTTTTAATTGAGAAACGTTCTTGAGTAATTGACGTTTTACCTAAAGCCATACTGACATCAACTTTATTCCTATAATATCGAAGTCGATTAAAATACACATGTAAATGCATCAGTCCAATAAGATTTTAAACATTTATATTCTATACATATATTGCACCACAATAGTTAGAAAATACAACTATTATATAATACTTTCAACTTACTCGTTGCACCTCTAAGATATTGTAAAATATTTAAGATATACATAAATTTTATTTTTCACCGTAATTTATCTAATACATACATACATACATTGATATGGAAACCCTACTATATGAACACAAAATGTTAACAGCTTATCCTATTTAATAGGAGAAATAAAAAGAGCCAACAGTTTAACTTATTTTGACACAAAAGAAGTACAATGCATGGCATAAGGCAAATTTTTATAAATACATACAACAAATAACAGATTTGGAGGCGTTCAAGCATTATGCAACGAAATTTGGGGGGGAGGTGTCTCGTAAAACGTTACGATGCTTTACTGTGGTATAGAAAAGTGCGTAACGGGGGGAGGGGCAAGAATTGCGTTACACGTAATACTTAAACGCTCCCTTAAATACAAAGCGAAAAAATGCATCACCATCAAAGGTACTAATTAATAGCAAACAATATTTGTATCGTCTAGCATTTTTTGAGTCTTTATGACCGAAATAAGCTTAAATTCGACATCAAAAAGATTGTGTCTTCCGAATCCTTAATAATCCATTAATTCTTAGTTAATTTATAAAAATACCTACTGTTAATGAAAAATAAACAGAAATTTGTTGAAAAGTTAGAGTTTTGTATAACATTAACATAAATCTACTCACAGGGAATTTAGAAATCTCTTTCAAGAGAATAATTTTCTTAGAAATATAATATATTCTGATGACTCATGGCACAAATATTGTACTAGTACTAAAATAATTGGAGTCGAATTTAAAAGCAAATACAGTCAGACTAGCTTGCGTTGAAAATTGCTTATAACTCGATAATTATAACGTAATAATCTTTGTTTATTTTCTAAGATCCACCATTTCTATCGACGATGTGCTGTCCAAGCGAATGTGAGTTACATTCTGTAAAAAAGATGATAATAAAAGTATAAGAAAATCCATATAATTTGAACTTTATAGAACATATAATATGCTTTGAAAAAAAAAATTCTAAATCTATACTAATATTATATAGAGGAAAGGTTTGTATGTATGTATGTTTTTCACGCATAAACTACTGGACCGATTTTGATGAAATTTGGCACAGATAATCTTTAGACCCTGAGAAAGAACATAGGCTACCTTTTATTGCGAAATATGTACCACGGGCGAAGCCGGGGCGGACCGCTAGTAGCTTATAAAATTGTTATAATTTTGTAAACCTAACATTCCATTCATATTCATACTTTGAATACAAAAATTAAGGAGATCGGGAAGATTTTCAAACAACTTGACTTTAATCTATGCACAAGCAGTTTGAAGGCAAGACAACATCTTTGACTTTGTTTCTTCGTATTTATTTATTATTCATTTTTTCCATAAACTTATTTAAAAATTAATAACTCACATAGAAAAGCGGTGGGTCATTGGGGTGTGGATGGAAGCCAGACTGCCGACACGCGGCGATGTACTGCATACCGTAGTCTGGTGTTAGCGCAAAATAACCAGTCCTGTAACAATTAAAATCATTCAAAAATATAATAACTTGGTTAACGTAAGAGTACACGACAAAAAGGATTCCGATACCTTAGTATTATATTGCATAACACAAAAAACAATCATAAAGATTGTACCAACCTATTATAGATGGTAAAAAAATACATAAGTACTTAATTTTATTACCCTCACAAACGACTACGAAACTTAATTTCAAACATTTTTTTTAAAGAAGTCTAGTCACTTTTCAATCATTTTTCAATAAACAATCAACTGGGCAATATTGAAACTGTTTTAAATATATTTTTTATTTATTTACTCAATATAAAAAAAATACTAACTCATTATATTTAGGCGCGCACACGATAGCAATCGCCTCAGACATCATGAGTTGGTAGGAGCACTGAGTGTGGAGATCCACTGACGAAAGGAAAGCCGTTTGCGTTGGATGCGTCTGAAATGTTAACAAATACATGTTTACATTACAAAATATATACAATTTTGTATTAAGCTATTGCATAGCTCCTATCGCGGGCCTTGAGCGCGGGGACCAAACCCAGAAATTCCGTAACGAAAAACCTCACGCTCCCCACTCCGACGGGCGCGGAGGTGTGACTTGAAGGCATAGCATGCAATAGCTTTACCGCGGCAGTCCCCGAGTGCCACACGTCTTTTTTGTTTATAAAATACTAGCGGTCCGCCCCGGCTTCGCCCGTGGTACCTACATGTTTTATAGCCTATGTTGCTCAGTGAAGATGCAGCTTTCTAATGGTGAAAGAATTTTTGAAATCGGTCCAGTAGTTTATGCGTGAAAACCATACATACATACATAATTACAAACCTTTCCTCTTTTCAATATTAGTATAGATATCTTTTAAAAATAAGCTACGAATTTCAGATAAATCGCCGCTTTTGAAAACGTCAGCAAAGAAGTCGACGACCGTGATTTCGACCGAATAATATGAGAAGTTTTATCCCTATTGCCTTTAAGAATATAAGAATATTTTTATATTCAGGGCAATATAAAAAATCCCATATAAAAAAAATATTAAGTATAAGTTCAACGTTCAAAAAAATATAAAGTTAACCTACACAAATGACAAAGTCCTATATAACTTCAAACACAATGCAAATGCAGGTAAAAATTATAAATCTATAATATAAAAATGAATCCCAAAATGTGTTGGTAAGCGCATAACTTGAGAACGGCTGAACCGATTTCGTTAATTCTTTTTTTATTATATTCCTTGAAGTACGAGGATGGTTCTTACGTAGAGAAAACGTAAATATGTACCACGGGCGAAGCCGGGGCGGACTGCTAGTATATATATAAAAGTGGACAAACATACATGTATCCAGCCCAAAGTGATGAGATTGTGCTGATCTTGATAGTGGAATATCTCCTCTTCATTGTTAGTACTGCACGAGTCAGCGGTGCCCGATTGCTTTGGCACTATCACGTGCGTTATTTTCAACTGATTTTTTTCCTGAAATCAAATTATTTAAAAAAAATACCCAACAAGTAAAAATTTGAATTATGAACCTCGAAATTGGAATATTACAGTTTAAAATGAACAAAGTAAGAATTAACTATAAAATTAAAGAAAGTAACCATAATATGTATTATGATCATAATCAAAAGAAAAAGTATGCAGTAGTTGAAAAAATAATTTATAAGCCAGATAAAATGATAGAGAAGTTAAAAAAATATATGCAAACAACTTTGCATTCAAACAATATGCAACAGAATAAAAAAAAGTTTTTCGAAAATACCCTCAATATTTTACAAGATTAGCTAATCTCTAAATTTTGCTAAACGAGTAGGTACCTAATCAATAAATAAAAGAAAAATAATCACTCGACATATCACTTACCAACCTTCCAGCCAAAATGCCGCAGAGCTCGATATTTTTTGCCGTATTCGAAGCGGCGATGGTCAAAAACCGACCCATAAGAGAGGCCGGTACGACTACAGTACGCAAACCACCCGCTAGAGGCGGGAACATGTCATTTATTACATTCTCTCTGAAAGGGAAGGTTATAAAAACTTATTAGAGTGGTATTAGGACTTTAATACGTTTCTATGCGTAAATAATTAAAGTACATTTTACAATAACAATCAATCTATCTGAAAAAATCCGTTTGTGGCAAACAGTGTATATTGTGAAAACAATTGTTCATTTCCAAATTCTGATTCGGAATTCAGAGAGGCATTCCGACTATTTGAATCTAGCCTAAGTTTATAAATAAGTAATCTTAACCTAAAAATAGTGTCAAAAATTGATACTATATACCTATAAGTTGGACAGATAGAAGTTGAAATAAGAAAATTGTTGAAATAAACTTACTGCACAGGTTTAGGAGGAATTAGTGGTGGTACAGGCTTGTACTCATTGAGAGGCGCTCGAGGAGGCTCCGTGGCAAAGTCATCAGGATACAGTACACCGTCCACTGGCGGAGCACTCGGTGTCACTGCCCACTTCTCCTGTGGGTAGATTTTGACGTGACAACGTCTTATAATTCGATAGAGCCGGCTGCACGCACGAAAAAACATGACTCATGCGGCGTTACCTCGCTCTGAGGCGTTCCATGTAAAGCTTGAAGTGCGAGCGAGAGCGCGGAACGAGCGACAAAGAAGCATAATCGGACATTGTCACGTTCAACTATCGTCAGTAAACCGACTTTACAGACAACCAATTTTTTTTTAATTAAAAACTATGATAGCTTATTAAAAAATCATTGCTATCTTCAGCCTGTCTTGAGCAATGAGTTGTGTAACCAAAATGATTTTCATGTATAAACATATTAGATAGGGAGGCGAGGTAGCTAAATGGCGTAATTCAACGGCGCCGTCGAGACTTATGAAAATCGAAAGATAAAATAATTTCGAAAAGAAAAGCTTCTATGGTAAAAAACATTTTAGCGGTGGGTTTGGCGCGTATGGATTTTCAAAAATGTTAAAAAAAACAGTTACTTGGGCATTCTCGAGCGCGTCAGATATTCATACTACGTATGCCCCAAGTGCCTCTGATAACAACGGTATACTAATCTGCCGGTTTGCGTGGTGGGGCTAGGCATATAAATTCGTCAAAAATGCACAAAAAAAAAATTTACTCGAGCGCGTCAGATTTTCGGAACGGGTGTTAAGTAGGCCCCAAGGAAGCTCCCCTTAAAAAAACTGACGATTCCGGCGTGACGATAAGTTACGATGAATTTTTGAAAATGCAAAAAAATAAAGTCCTTTTGAAATACTCGAGCGCGTCAGATTTTCATAGGGGAGGTTTATCTCGGTATCCTGAAAGCATATTTTCTTAATCTGACAAAAATGTTGGTGGGTTCTCTTAATCTGACCAAAAAAGGTTTTTGGGTTTCTTTTTTTTAATCATCATTATTTCATATCAATTTTTCTTAACACCCTCAGTTTTCCAGATATACTCAAAAAACCGGGAGCTTGAGTTTTTATGATGCTTCAAGTCAAAAAGTTTTAACTTTGGACAAAAATGAAAAGAGACCTTTTTTTGTAAAATAAAATTACCTTTTTTGTTTATTTAAACTTTTTTTTTGGAAAAAGTAAAGTTCACGATTTATATACTGCAACGCGTTTTTCGGAAGACGAAATGGCTCCTCCAGACTTCCGGTCATGCGGAAACCGGCAGATTTTGTATTTTTAGTAAGTTTTAGATTATATTCTTCAAGATAAAAATAAAAAAAATCGCGCCCGAGAATCCCGGATTAACGTTTTTTTTTTTACAAGTTCGCGACCCTATAACTCGGCGGCGTCAAGGACTTATCGTCAGATTAGTTAAATTTAGTCTTAAAATACTAAAATCAACCCCCAATATCTTAATCTGACGCGCTCAAGTATTTCAGACTATCGATTTTTTTTGCTAATCTGATCGTCTACCCTAGGCGCGCGTCACTACATATAGAGCTAAATAGTTAACAAGGTTGTTCTATTAGGTCTAAGGTATCTCTCATATCTTAAACTGCCACGCTCGAGTATTACTGAAAATTCCCCTATTCGCCTCCCTATCTATATTAAATAGTTTGTATAGGCTGGGTTCCATTTGAGTTTTTAAATAACATTTGATTAGGGTTTTGTTATAAATATCTAGACTATCACTTAATTTGATTTACCCACTCCTGTGTACAAACTTACTATAATATCATATTTAGGGCCGATTTTTCAATGCTTGGTTAAAACTTATCCGTTCAATAAAGTATTACACGTTAATATTAAAATGTCACATAAACTGTCAAATATGGTACGGACAATTAGAATATGTTTTTAAAATGGTAGTTTTATACATTATTTGACGAATAAGTTTTAACCAAGGATTGAAAAATCAGCCCTTAGTTCTATTGTTTTATAGCCCATTTTAAAAAGTGTAAACAACTCTATAAATAATTGAAATAATGACTTTTAGTACATACAGCATTTATAAGATGTGGTCCAGTAGTGTTTCCATCTTGCCTATTTTCATCGGCTTGCAATCTCTGTGCCAATTTTGCATCCTCCTGTTCTTGTTTCTTTCTTGCCTCTTCTGCTATCTTTCTTTTTGCCTTTTATATAATAGGTATATGTTTAAAAACTTTTTAAATTTTTTAAAATGCAAAATTTATGATTTATAAATTCAACATCACCATTATTTATACTATGGTTCTAATAAAATTAGCAATACAGGTATTTTAATTCTTTTTCATGAACTAAAGTATATAGAAAGATCATATATGTTAAGGAACTATTTATGGTATTGTTATTATAACAGGAACAGTAAAAATTCAATATGTGAAAGCAAAAGATTAAATTTGAAATGTTGATAAAAGCATTGATGATTCATACCTCCATTTCTTTATAATGTGCATGTTCTTTTGTATACCGATCAAATAGTCTTTGTTTTAATTTCTCTGCCTTTGGCATGACCTCCTTCAATTTAGTTTGATTTACTGACTTTATATCTAAAGGTACTGTACTATACTCTGGATGCTTTCGAATCTTTTCCAAAAACAATGTCATAAACTTCATATAAAGTATATAGGCATTTTCGAGACTTCCCTCAGTCAAATATACATTCGCCATTCTAACCATCTCTAAACCTGAACGATAATATCTAAAACAAATAATATTCTTATAATATCAACAGTGAACATGATTAATGCTGATTACACACTTTTATTTTTTTACCTTTAAGATAAAAATATTATAATGGAATAAAATTACCTCCTGGGTGGCACATTGGGATCTACATCCACCATAGCTCCATAATTCGCTAGCTGCTTGATTCTGAAAGCAGGCTCCAAAGAAGCAAGATCAGTTTTCATATGCTTTTCGGATGACTGCATATTTAAGTCTGCTTCAAATAATATGAGTGTTAATTATATATTGAAAAAACGTTTTTAAAGGAACTTTCGTAACAGTTTTATATTACACTTATAAATACACAATACAAAAATAGGGGAAACTACAACAATTTCTTGTTTTTAAACAAAATACCAATCATGATAAAATCAAATTATGACACTGACGTACTGTCCAAGTGTCCATCACTGTTTTAACACAATTTGACATTGACAATGACATTGTCAAGGATACGTAGATTAAAAAATAGACATGGGTCTGTTAACTTGGTTAAGTCTTTTTACACTTATATGTGTAAATTAGTTGTATAAAATATTGCTTATAAGCACTTTAAGTAACATTTGTTGTCCAAGTGTAAATCATAAAACACTTTGATATTAGATATTAAGTGTAAAATAAATGGTGAAGTCAGTCAGTACCTACATGGTACCTACTTAGTTTATATCTCAGGGGACGTATTATGACCTCTTATTTCCAGACAGTTTACACCGTGAATTGAACTGACTGGCAAATTCATATAATACCATTATTAACCACGGCTGCTTATTGCGATCATAATATGAATTTCCCAGTTGTGTGCATATCAGGGTAGGTCTATACTTCTATTTTTCATCCTCCTACAATCTATATGATATAATTTACCAAAATCGTGCGACATCCATACTATTATATGACTATTATACTAACTATACCTACTAGATTTCCGCCCGCGGCTTCGCCCGCGTTTTCAAAGGAAAACCCGCATAGTTCCCGTTCCCGTGGGATTTCCGGGATAAAACCTATCCTATGTGTTAATCCAAGTTACCCTCTATACCTATGTGTGCTAAATTTCATTGTAATCGGTTCAGTAGTTTTTACGTGAAAGAGTAACAAACATCCATACAAACTTTCGCCTTTAATAGTATTAAACATATAAGCGAAAGTAACTCTGTCTGTCTGTCTGTTACTCAATCACGCCATAACTACTGAATCAATTTGCATGAAATTTGGTATAGAGATATTTTGATACCCGAGAAAGGACATAGGCTACCTATTTTTTACCCCGGGAAATAGGATACTAGGTTATATCCCGGAAACCCCACGGGAACGGGAACTATGCGGGTTTTTCTTTGACTGCGCGTGCGAAGCTGCGGGTGGAAAGCTAGTAATGATATAAAAATCATATTATGAAAAACAGCGCTTCGTGGTATATTTTATATTAAATATAAACATATCTACAAAATAATATAGAACAAAAATAGCACCAAAAAAATATAGGACACCAAATGCATGCAGTAATTATGAATAATAAGGCATGTGTTAAGCTTTCGTAGAATTTACAAAATATGAGAAAATATGGGTAAAATGTCGGCATGCAACGATATAGCCAGAAACAACGTTTTTTGCGTATTGTTTGAACAAACATCCCATCACAGGCCTCGCAATTCCATACCGAATTTTCAACGTCATTGACAATATAAGAAATTTTATTTTTGAAACGTCGACAGTAATTCGCAGCATTAGCTTTCTTTTTGAATATTTTCTTATTTCTTGCTTTTTTCTGATTGTCTGTAGGTACATTTTCTTTATAAACTTCTTTTTTAACCGATTTTTGTTGTCCAGTGTCCCCTGTACAATACTGAATATAGTCATTTCTGAATTGTGGCTTTTGTTTGACCTTTCTTATCACTTTGATACAGCGACATGGAGAATGTCTCTTTGCCGGAATAATTCTTCTTGGTGTATATTGATTTCTGGGTAAGTGAAAACAAGGATCTAAAGAGCAAGGCTCAGGAATTTCGCAATATGGATCATATTGAAATATTCGTTGCCTGTTGTCGTCAAACGTTACATATTTGTGCGATTTTTGCAAGGACGCGTATACGGGAATATTTTTACTTTTAGCAAAAATTTGAGTAGGAACATGTTTTTCAGGAAGTTCGTGGCATATTTCAAAATGGGGTTTAGGATATTTGCTTTCATCTTCGTTGATTTGAAAAGTTTGTATGTTAGCGTTTACGAATTTCTTTGCTATTTGTTTTTCCGAACACCACCGAGCATGTTCTCTTTTTATAAATGGTTTTGGAGCTTTCAAAAATTGTGATTGGCTCTTTTTACATTTAGGTATTGTTTCGGTATTATAGCCAACTATAGTATTTGTTTCTTGTCGCTGAGATTTTTTGTTTCCATTAAAAACATCGTTATCATCAGCACATGTAATATTATTATGTTCAGTCTCTTTATTCTCAAAATCTTTTCGCTGCAATCCTTCCTTGGATTTAATTGGTTTTATTACCCATCCTCTATTGTTGTTGTAGAACAGGGTATATTTCTTATTTGGATTAGGTCTTACCTTGGTTTTACGTTCACATTTTCTATTATCTTGGTCTTTTTTAAGTGATGAAAAGATGATTCCATAAAAGCAGGTTAATTTTCTGACAAAAGCAGCACTATAATTATAAACGGAATACAAAAAATTGTGTCTGCGTTTTGGACACGTTTTATGATCTTCCGTGCGTAAAACCTCTTGAGGTCTCATTGGATATGTAAAAATCCAAATAAAAAATGTTATCAAAATACACGGAGACCACACTATGATGGAAATAAAGAAAAGAATATACTTTAATGCAGTGTTAGCGAGGAATATTGGTTCAGTTAACGCTTCTTGTTTTCTTGCTTTTGTACACTGATGAATTTTTCCTTGTGGAGCACTGCATGTTCTGATCTGGCACGTCTTTTTGGGGGCCTTGTGGTGTATCATTTTACATGTTGCTACTTGAGTTGATATGTCTGCAGCTGTGTCACCGCCACCTCTTGAACATGGCAGACAAGAAGGGGTTACGGAAACTTCTTTATTTGAGTACCGGGTAATACAACGTGACCTAGGTACATTTCTTTTGCACTTAGTCATGAGCTGCACACATAAATCATTCTTCATTGCTTTGCTAGGACGTTTATCAGAACCTCCGGAAAAATCTACAACATTGTAATGTACGGATGGAGCAACTCGACATTCGCTTGGAAAATTCTTTTTAGGTTTTATTGTTAGGTCCGAATAATAGTGACGACAATGTTTACGATGAGATGAATGTGAAGTATTTTTGGTACTATTGTGCTTATGATATCGTAGTCTTCTTGGCATTTGTAATCGACAGCAAATGTGACGATTGATTCTGTTCAAAGGTGTGATTCTATGAAAGTTACTAGATAAGTTTGAGTCATAATAAATATTATATTTCCGAACTCCTCCAGGCTGTGGAGATGACGATCGTTTCCTTCTCGCTGTCCAGTTAGTTGACGTAAATAAGACCTTTACATCATCTTTCCTAACCGTATTTTCATTAACATTGCGTTTTTTATTTCTTCGCATTAGAATATCTTTTGATTTTCTTACGTTAAGTAGTTTCTCTTTAATTTTTTTAGAACTTAAAAAAGTGTTAGACAAAACTGTATTTTTAAGGTCGTGGATACGTTGTCGCTTTAATATTTTTGGCGAAGGATGTATACCTAAAATAATAAAAATTTTAGACTATTACAACAGTAGCTAGTTAACTATTTTATCAAAATTTAGGTAGGTAGTTGCTTCTAGTAGAAATAAACAATGTGATGACATAAACGAATATGATTTGACTGTTTGTCTTTAAAAGCATTCGATAGCAGATCTCTAATACAATAGCAGTTCGCGTAAAGAGAAGTTTCTATAAAGAAGATATTGCCAGGAGATCTGGATTTGAATACATCTACATATTAAATGCTATATCGAAAGCATTCATACCATATGGAGCAAGGCGGAATAGTTCACTTAATGATTTATGGAGTGTCTTTTCTTGCACATTTTGGGATTCTGATGTAAGATTTGGTAAACTCTTTTTAGGCTCTACATTTGCATTGCAATTGGAAAGTTTTTCTAAATTTCCAGTTTCACTTGGTTCTTTACTTTTTTTTGCATTATCTTCAAAACTCATTAAACGGAGCCTATGCATATTAGTTTGGTATCCTTATTGAATCACTTTTGTGCTACAAATGCTATATCTATAACCTTATACATAATATTGTGTAAATAAAACAATCAAAAATCTTAAAATTGTAAATATAACTGGCTAGGACATTTTTGACATAATATAATTATTGACGTTACATTACATAGATACGTAATCGCTTACGAAAACAGTTTTGATCTTTGGTTTTGATATTAGAGACCATTATCAGCTCTTCGATGAAGATAGACTTAATGCATCTACAGACGCTCCGATTTGGTTGGTGCCAACCATCCGACCACGACCAAATCGGAAAGTGTAGAGAGCGGTCGGTCCGACATAATTATTATTAATATTGGTTTGACGTGGTCGGATGCGCCAGCAATACCGACCAAACCAACTTCCTATCCGATCCAACCAAATTGGAACGTGTGGAAGCTTTGTTCCGACCAAATCGGCTCATTCCATAGAGTAATATAGGTAATTGGCTCATTCACATTTGCAACGCCGCCGGTGTAGGACGTCAACATGAACGCCGAGGGAGTTACGGTCACCGAACGTGACATATTAATAAAATTACTGGAACTATATAAAGACTTTCCCTGTTTGTGGGACTTAAGTAACAAAGATTACGCAAATAGAGATGCCAGAAATCAAGCGTATTTTAATATGTTAGAAGTATTAAAAAAATTGACAGTGCGGCTACATTAAAAACCTTAAAAAAATAAGTTATAAGAGCCGCATATGACTGTAATTTTCTCTATTTCTATAGTAGAATTTAGCCCATTCTCTTCGTACTATGGTCAACTGACATATTACTCTATGGTCAACTGACAGTTGGAAGGCCAACCGTCGGACAATCTGTAGCAATGTTGGAATGGTTGCCATGTCGGTTCCAATATGGTTGGCACCAACCAAATCGGAGCGTCTGTAGATGCTATTAGAATAGAGCATAGTGCCATAAAAATGAAACTTTATGAGAGAAAAATTACGTGAGTAACAGCTGTCGACATACATATAGTGAAAAAAGGGGACCCATGCCACGGGCGCCACATTAGCTGTTAATAAACGAAAATAAACAAATAAAATTAAACCTAACGCCGAGAAATCAAACCATAACATCATATTTTAATAATGTAGCATGATAATGTATTTCGTAAATTAGCAATCACAACAACAGTTACAAAAACAACAAATGCATATTTCTAGACAGAAGAAACATGGAACCCAAAATAATATTCCCAGCAAAAACATGAGGCATGTGCCCAAATTCTTCCATTGAGCACGTGCGCTTAAATACTGAGGGTAAAATCGAGGCCATCGGTGATAAATCCACAGCTGAGGTGTTCTTTGTAGGGACATTATGTAACAATCGTCTGGTGCCGAAAATAATCTGGCTCGTTGGTCTCTTGGATTTTTAGCTTGTCTACACTTACAAGCACGACCGTTTAAGGCGCCCGGGCCCCCACAAGGCCTTAACAGAATCCTCCTCATTAAATCGTATTTATTTACTTTAGCTACTTTTTTTAAATCCTTATCCATTTTTAATATTTTGTCGAAGAAATTGTGTATTACATCAACAGGTTCGTTTTTCTTTTTCTTATTCTGTTTAGGTTTCTTATCGTATTTTTTACATTTTTCTAGTGTTTTAGAAATAACGGATAGTTTTCTTTTTGCTTCTTGGATTTTTAATGCCTTACGATCAAGCTCGTTTAATTTCTTCTTTTTAATTTGCAATTTTTTGTCCGTACGTAAAAGCTCTTCTTGCTTACGTCTCAAAGTGTGCTCAAGTCTTTGAAATTCATCATTATCAGGATTATTTACACAAATAACTTTACGGCAACGACACCAACCCATTGTTACTTCTTACTTTTTTTATGTAACTAAGAAAGCTTTACCTACTACACATTTTCCTTGTTTTCATTGTGATCTTTTGATCGGCGCCTGCGAGATTCACTCTATTGAATTCTTTTTTTTTCGGCATTTATTATAAATAATTTTTTTATCACGTTTTTGTAATATTTTTGATTTTTCTACGACATCTTTATTATTTCATATTACATATAATATTTTGGTGTGTTAGTGTAAAGCTAAGCTGTTTCATAAAGTTTCTTACTATATGGATAGCATTTTGTATAATAAATAATAACCTTTATATCATTTTGTAAAGTGCTGTTTTGTGAGAAATGCTTGAGTGACAATGTCTATACTTCCTCATATTTAATAATTTAAAAGTGACTCCTAGATGGGATGGATTTTGAAATGTGAAACGTAAATATTTTCGTAGGTAATCCTTGTAAGGAATTAAAAAATGAAAAATATAACAAGCTATTGGCTATGCTATAAGCTTAATCAATAGCTTGTTAAGAAATGTCTCTGAATCTTAGTCTCCAAACAATCACATTATTTTACTTACAAGGTAGAGCTTCGAGACTTAGTAGTACATAGGTACCAATTATGAACCAATTATACGCACATTGCGTTGTAGAAACAATAAAACCGTGTTTCAAAAGCAGAGTTCGAATCGCACTGAGAACGGTTCCGCACAGTAAATTTCGCAAAAACAATATAAACTGAAGGACCATAACTTTTTCCTATAACAAATACTTTTTCAGGGTGCCACGTTTGCAAAGTGTAAAGGTAAACGTGGGTAAACCTTAACGATGTATCGTTGTGAAATAACAGCTTAATAGCTACCTAATTTGGATTTAAAATAAATAGATAAATTATAATTGAATAAAAGTCAATAGGTTCAAACATAATTATAGTTAGTTACACTTGATTTATCTTTTTTAGGGCAATAATAATAATTAAATAGAGTAAAACTCTACCAGTAGATTGCACGATCTCATAGATTACTCACTACCTATAAAGACAAACTGTTATTTTTCTGTATTCCTTCGTTGATACGGGACTCTAAAACCACTAGAAACATAGGTTGCTACGTAAAGGCAGATGTTTCTATAAATATCGTTTACGATACACGTGTTAAATTTTATTTATGTGTCCAATGCAAACATTGTGATTGTGCAGTAGTTGCATAATGCATTAGATAAGATAGTATGTTGAGCGACATAAGTGGACTGCATTGATCCGTTTACCCTTGATTTACCCGGTTTAACCAAAAACGGGGAAAACTAATTTGTAGTGCTAAACATTATATTTCCAGTGAACTTTTTAGGAATGGTTGGAAACGATTTTAATTTGTTTATTGTTTCATACAATTCAGTATAGTAACGAGTTGGTGGAAATACAAAAAGGTCGTCTATAGATATTTTTCAGGTATTTTTTACGCGGACGGCGGAACCATTTGTCTTCATAATCGGAGCGTAGAGCAACTCCAAGAGCAACTCACATGAAGATGTGACGTAATCAATGACGCATTGAGAGACAGCTAAGTTAATAAATACGCTATGCTTGCTGTATAATTGAAAATAATTATTTTTCTCGCATACTCGAAGTTAACAAAACATTTTAAGAAACATGTAAAGTTACGCAACTGTGAGCAATTAAGGACATCGATAGTATAAGTAAAGTTTAATTGCGGCATAATGAATATTGCAATATATCATCTATGAAAAATAATTAAATTAAATAATTCATAACTTTGTAATCACCTACGTTTGATAATTTAAATTCTTAAGTGCTCTAGGTAGAGTATATAAGGCGAAAGATGGCCATCGTTGGGATTTAGTTGAGTCCCATATACCCC